>NW_018128063.1:1188449-1189038 GCF_001952655.1 Monopterus albus | reverse complement strand
AATTGAGTGTTGTTAGAAATTAATAAATCAGTCAGATAATTATTAGACTTTAATGTGTTATTAATGCAGTTTAGTAAGATTCAAAGTCTGCTCTAGTCTGCTCTGTTTCAAGGTTAGCAGTAAGCCATGACACCAATTGTTTTCTTGTATTAATCTTGTGTTAGATTTATGTCTGAATGATTGTTTTAGTTACACACCATGTAACAACATCCACACACAGAGCTACCTCATTTTGTTATGACTAGGTAACACGCAGCTGCTCCAAGCCTGTGGAGCTCTAGATAAGAGATGGAGTCTGCTAGACAGACTTCATCTGTGTAAGGGGTTAGCCCAGAACTTATAAATGTATGTAGCCAGGTGGTAAACATATACTAAGGGGAGATAAATAAATAACTCAGTTGTTTTCCACTGATGGTTAAAGGTTCCCTATATGTTTTCAACATTTCAAGTGTCATGTAATGTTTATGCCATCCATACATCCATCCATTTTCTTCCGCTTATCCGGGGCCGGGTCGCGGGGGCAGCAGTCTAAGCAAAGATGCCCAGACCTCCCTCTCTCCAGACACTTCCTCCAGCTCCTCCGGGGGAA
>NW_018128063.1:1180716-1186990 GCF_001952655.1 Monopterus albus | reverse complement strand
TCTAACAGTCTTTATTTATATATATATTTTTTAATAAACCAGCACTAAAATCAAGAAAGATGGACTCCTTCCTTACTCAGATCTGTCCAATAAAAGAATTGGGGTATAACAATCCACATGACATTGGCCCCTCTCCAACAACTGTGACCTAGCTGCCCACACACACACCACATGGAAAATATGGTTGAGTAGCACGCTTTTCACACAAACAAATCCAAGTAATCCACACAAAATATATTAAAACAAGATTATAGCTAGAGTAATAGTTTAACATTAAGGGGATATTGCGTCACAAGTGATCCAGTGAACGTAGCCACTGATGCTTTGTGAATGGACTTAAACACGATTGCACAGGAGGAGTAACCCAGCAGTAACTCCACCTACTTTATTATAAGTACATCTCAGCCTACAGTTGCTCTATATAACAGTGAAACAAAGTGTGTATACTCACTCACTGTGGGGAAAACAATTACAGCCTGAAACACCGTTTTCATGTCTAGTGTTGCAGTGGTGCCATCTGATGCTGAGGCATAAATCAGTGCTCCTGTTAAACCATTGTGCTGTCAGTCTGTGAGGCTGCTGTGCTCTTTGTGTAGAAAACACAGACAGCAAATGAGGTCAAGAATTTGTTTTGATGTTTAGTAGTTATGGTTTTGTAAAAGAAAGAAAACTCCATACCGTTTCTCACTTACAAATACTTGATTTTAATAATATAGTTGTATATACTTCCAGTAATTTCCGAACTAATTGATGTTATTTTGCTGTTTTCATTCAAGTCTGTAAATTGGTTTAGTGTGTGAATATGTACATTTTTGCTAAGATTCAAACTAGTACTCTAAACAAAATGAGGCACAATGTACTGTGGTGGTGACCAACATTGCCTTCTGTAATGCAATGCTGCTATCATAGCTAAAGATAAATATTGTACATAAATAAACAAAAAGGCTCACTCAGATTTAACTATAAGAATATACTGCATGCAGGCAGTCATGTACGTACACACACACACGGCTACATCTCAGTCTATCTCAGATGAAGTCTGCATGATGAAATTATTCCAGTATAAACACATCAAAAGTTGAGCACCTCAGTTATTTAAAAGCACAGCGAGTGCATCGTTAGGGACACTGTAATTATCCTCCATCTTAATGAAGTTTTCATTAAGACATCTGCATTATGCTATCTGCCTCATCTCCACAGAGACTTCACATTCCCACTGTAGACAGGTAGTGTCTATGCTCCAGTTATTTATAACAGAAAAGCACTGTGAACTTGTAAAAAGATGTACTTTTAATCAGAGGCTGACTAAGCATTTGATTTCTCTGCCATTCATTTTTGAGTTTTTTAATTGAATAAATACTGTTCATTTAATAAGAGAAAAAGGGAAATCATGATAATAGACTTTATTCATTCAGTGGTTCATCGGTGTACAAGAAACAGTGCTTTTGCCACAGAAGTGGCTGGTTCATTTTGAAAATTAGCAGTTACTACTTTCTCAGCCAACTAGATGTTAAAAATGTGATAGTAACATAGTAAGTTAATTGTTAGTTAGCAGAAACTTGTAGATTATTTCTAACTTTAAAACATCTAGTGCTGTCCTGAGCTTCCTGAAAGTACTTTAAATACTGTTATACCCCAGTTCTTTTACTGGACAAATCTGAGTAAGGAAGGAGTCCATCTTTCTTGATTTTAGTGCTGGTTTATAAAAATATATAAATAAAATTTAGAGAACACAATCCGGGTTGTTCCTTCCTCCAGAAACACACACACTCTGGCTGCTGGAGACAGAAGCTCCGGGAAAAACAGAGCCTAATACTATATATATATATATATATATATATAAAGGATTACAGAACACAACCCAGGGCTCCCTCCTTCAGACAAGCTGCTAGAGAAGAGACCAGGAAAAAAGCACACGGAAAATATATAAATAAAGATTGTTATACCCCAGCTGCTGGAGAGCAGGGAAAGAAGCACCCGGAAACACAGAGCCTAATACATTTATCGGTTTTGGGCTAGCCCCTTACACAGACAGCTGTAAAAACATCAGGAGCTGGAGACAGTCCGACATTT
The DNA here is from genome assembly GCF_001952655.1 of Monopterus albus. Lineage (NCBI taxonomy): Eukaryota > Metazoa > Chordata > Actinopteri > Synbranchiformes > Synbranchidae > Monopterus > Monopterus albus. The sequence continues at coordinate 1,184,917 of NW_018128063.1, read as the reverse complement.
CCTTTTCTTATCTAGAGCTCCGCATGCTTGGAGCAGCTGGATATAACAAAATGAAGAATTCCATGTGTGTGTATGTTGTATGCGTGATGTGTAACTAAAACATCCATTCAGACATAATTCTTACACAAGATTAAAACAAGAAAACAATTGGTGTCATGGCTTACTGCTAACCTTGAAACAGAGCAGACTAGAGCAGACTTTGAACCTTACTAAACTACATTACTAACACATTGAAGTCTAACACATTAAAGTCTAATAATTATCTGACTGATTTATTAATTTCTAACAATACGTTCTTAGTGTGGCTATGGAATGTTCTTTTTGCTCATTTCTAGCCATTTAATGTTTAACCAGTGCAATTTCAAGACTGTACTCCCCAAATATTACTAATATATGTAGCCCCGAGTGAACATTCCCACTCGGGGCAAGAACATTCTGGATCATGTTTACAGTAACATACGTGGTGCATACAGGGCCGCACCCCGCCCCCACCTTGGATGCTCAGACTGCATTTCTTTGTTCCTGTATCCAGCTTAGAGACAAAGGCTGAAACAAACAAACCCTGTCACCAAACAAATTAAATTCTGGACCCCAGAGACTGAAGGCACCCTGCAGGACTGTTTCACCCAGACAGACTGGGATGTGTTTAAAGCTGCAGCCACCTCGGAGGACTTTTCTGTCAGCGTACAGGATTATGCTCAGTATGTGACCGGGTACATTAGTACCTGTATTGACAACATTGTGCCCACCATACAAGTCAGGAGGTTCCCCAACCAGAAGCCCTGGATAAATGCTCGCTCTCATGCATTCAGATCAGGTGATGAGACGGAGTACAAAACTGCTAAGTACAGACTGAGAAAAGCCATCACAGCGGCCAAGAGGCAGTACAGAGAGAAGCTGAATGGCTTCTATTCTACTGCTGACTCCGGACAGATGCGCCAAGGCCTGCAGCACATCACAGACTATAGGACCACCACCAGCATCATCAGCTCCACAGACAGCCTGCCAGATTACCTCAACACCTTCTACACCCGCTTTGAGATCTCCAGCTACAGCACAGAGAAGAGGCACACACACACACCACCCAACCCTCCACCAACTGTTTCACCAGGCCAGGTACGCACAGTCCTGAGGAAGATCAACCCCCGCAAAGCGGAAGGACCGGACAACATCCCTGGGAGGGCTCTTCAGGGCATGTGCCAGGGAGCTGGCTACTGTCCACGCTAGGTGTGCACCCCACCCTTTGTGACTGGCTCCTGGACTTTCTGACTGGCAGGCCCCAGACTGTCAGGATTAGCAATAGAACTTCAGCCATCATTGTTACAAACACTGGCACCCCACAGGGATGTGTCCTCAGTCCCGTCCTCTACACCCTGTTCACCCACGACTGTGTCACCTCCCACAAAGACAACATCATCCTGAATTTCCCCGGATGACACCGCAGTGATAGGTCACACGAAGCAGCCTACAGGAGGGAGGTGGCCAGTCTGGTGTCATGGTGCAAGGACAATAATCTCAGCCTCAACACGGACAAGACGAAGGAGATGATAGTGGACATGAGGAAGGAGAGGAGATCTCATCGGCCGCTGTTCATCAGGGGGCTCGAAGTGGAGAGGGTGAGCAGCTTCAAATACCTGGGAGTCCACATCAGTGAGGACCTCACTTGGACACATAACACCACACAGCTGATCAAGAAGGCCCAATGGTGGCTGTACTTCCTGAGGAGGTTTTTTTCATTGAGAGCATCTTGACCAGCTGCATTACTGTCTGGTATGGCAGCACTACTGCTATGGACCGCAAGCGCCTGCAGAGAGTGGTAAAGACTGCGGCAAAGATCACTAGGACTCCACTGCCCTCTTTGCAGAGCATTTACCACCACAGGGTGCGTAGGAAAGCTGCCTCCATCCTCAAAGATCCTACCCTCCCCCAGCACGGACTGTTCACTTCTCTGCCCTCTGGCCAGAGGTTCAGAAGTGTGAAATGCAGGCCCACTAGACTGAAAAAACTCTTTCTTTCCCTCTGCCATCAGACTCCTAAACAGCTGAGAAGTTTATTACCAGGAAATACGTGATGTACTGTTTACATTCTCAGCTTGCACATGCATAATTGCACAATGACTGTTGACTGCTGCACATGCTGCTCCCATGCAGTATATATTCTCTATTATATTCTTTTATTATATTGCTGCATTTGTTGCTGCTTAAAGTGTCCTACATTTTGTGTTACGTATTTGTGTTACATGCACAATTGCACAATGACTCTGCTGCACATGCTGCTGCCATGCAGCATACATTGTTATATTCTTATATATTTTTTATTATATTTCTGCATTTTGTGTTATCTACTTTATATTTCATTTGTATTTTGTGGCATTCATGTGGACAGCAAAGTAAGAATTTCATTGTACAGGGAAACACGTTTCTTAACTGTGCATATGACAAATAAACACTTTGAACTTGAACTTGAGCCAGTTGCTCCTGAAACCTAGCAACTAAATCTCTAGTAAGATTAGTGAGATTAGTAAGAGTATACATGTACAGTATTTAATATATTTTGTATTTATAATGTATTTATCAAACTGTTTTAATCGCTCTTGCTGTGACCACAAGGAGCAGTCAAGAATGTCACATGTATCTATGATGAAAGTGGAAGTTTTACCCAAATTAAAAACCAACTCGAGTGGAATCAGGACATTAGCTCTTTTCTCATGGTGTATGTGGGACCTTGTTTCCCACCTCACTATGGGTACCACTATAACTAGGCTAATGAGGCCCCGAATACAGAGAACTACACCAGGAAGATTGCCTAAACTTGTCAGACTAGGCATTTTGTCTGCTGTCCCTGTCAACGTTTTTTTGTTCTCTGATAGATATTACATGAGTGTAGGTCCTCTTCTGACTGTAGCTCTGGTTCTACAGGATTGCATATCAACTCAGGTAATGAGGTTCTCAAATCAGTTTTGACCTTATTCACTGTCCGTCCAGCTGGATCCTCAGCTGGAGAACAATGTGTCTTATGGATCCAGTTACTTAGCTTGTTCTCAGTGAGCCACAGTTTAACACAGTGTGTGGTAGCTTCTGCCACCCTGTAGGGTCCTTTCCAACGTGGCTCTGACCAGTGAAGTTTATGCACCTTTCGATAGACCCAGCTATTCACTGCAGCTGGTGTTGGTTCCTTAGGTTGGTCCCTGCTCAGGATTTCAATAACCTGCTCAAAGACACTCATCACAGCATTGTTCAGTCGTCTGACATACTCGTGTCAGCATGCTGCAGAAGAAGAGGTGTTGAATCTCTAGGCATAAAAGTTAGAAGGAAACACATTTCCTAACTGTGCATATGACAAATAAACACATTGATCTTTGAACAGTTAGAGGAGAGGGCACCTTTCTCCCTGTCAGGATTTCATGTGGGCTTACATAAGGCGTCGCATTCGGAGTGGACCTCTGGTTGAACCATACAATAGGTAGAGCTTCAACCCAGGTTAAGTTAGTGTCTGCGCAGACTTTCGCGAGCCCTTCTTTTATAGTTTTGTTTGTACGCTCAACAAGGCCTTGAGAGGCTGCATGATAGACAGCCCCAAAAGTATGTTTTATCCCAAACATCTGTTCAATCAGACGTAGGTCACTGTTTGAGAAGTGTGTTCCATCATCAGATCTGATAATCTCAGGTACCTCACTTCTCTAGTGAGCCACTTGATTACCTCTTTACCTGTCTCTGTTTTCGTGGCTACAGCCTCTACCCATATGGAAAATGGATCCACACAGACAAGTAAATATCATTTTCCTTAAACTCTTTTATCAGCTCCCATATCTGTGAAATCAACAACAATCTCTTTTCAGGGAGCATCTGGAACTGGAAATCCCACTAGCCCCGCCTTCAGCGTGGCTCTGGGGTTGAACTGATTACATGTCTCACACGTTGCAACAAAGTACTTGGTGATATCCCTCAAATGCGGATGCCACCAGTTTTGAGAGATCAGACTATTTATCTTGGAGCTTGCACAGTGTCCTCTGCTGTGTGCCTCCTGACACAGCAAACTCAGTAGCCCTGCTGGGGCTACTATTTTACCTTCGTGGTTTCTCCACGGTCCTGTCTGATCCTTAGATACTCCTTTGCCTAGCCACGCCTGCTTTTCAGTAGGAGCAGCTTTGCTCTGTATTTCCCTTATAGTCTGCAAGCTCAACTCTGTCTCACAAACATGA
>NW_018128063.1:1176541-1180654 GCF_001952655.1 Monopterus albus | reverse complement strand
TCCTGAATGCCTGTCCTAGGCTCCTTAAACTCTGACCCCCTTAGGTCTTGGATCCCTTTCATAGCTCCCTGAGCTACCTGATAACCGGCTTCTACCTTGGCAGCCAAATCAAGTACATTATTACCTCTGTTTATCTGAGTCTCTGTTCTCTGATGTCCTTTGCACTTAATAATTGCCACCTGCTTTGGTAGCAACAATGCTTGCTCTAATTCCAGTAACTGCTGCAAGTGTTTTACCAGATAGCCAGTTGAAGTCACAAAACCTTTTCTTCTCCAGTGGCACAAGTCTACATGTACTGCCTGTACTGCGTACGCAGAGTCTGTGTAGCTATTTACAACTTTGCCTTTTGACAACTGACACGCTTCTATGAGAGCAATCAGCTCAGCCATCTGGGCTGAACTTGGCTGTGGAATCACATCAGCTCGCAGTACTCTCAAGCCAGCTGTTGTGTCCTCGACCACAGTGTATGAAGCAACTAGACTGCCAGTGACAGTCTGATGACTGCGACCATCACAGTACAATGTTACCTCTGCATTAGGTAATGGTTCCTTATGCAGGTTCTCATGCAGTCTCATCTCTGTGTCTGTTTTGCTCACGCAATCATGATCCTGCTCAGTGACCATCTGCGTAGCCATGTTTGTTCCCTCACTTGTAAACTGTATGTGAGGTTGGTTCAATAACTGTTGTAAGTTCTGGGTCTGATGTGCAGACAATGTGAAAGCTTTGAAATCCAGAAATGCCCTGACATGATGTGTGGTGTGTACAACAGTTTAATAACCCATTGTGATATGTGAAGTCTTCAGTATTGCTCGACCGATCGCAGCAAGATGTCTAACTGTAGTACATCAACCCCTTTCAGTTGTGTCCTATACTTTCCTCCCCCTTTTGAAATAGGACGGCATTCACAGTGCCGTCCTTTTCATCAACATCCAAATGAAAAGGCTATGAGTAGTCAGGTGCATGCAAAGCACATGTGTATGCCGAAGCCTATTCAATGGCAACAAAAGCCTCCTCTGCTTGTGGAGTCCACAAGAGAGTAGAACCATAGTTCTTGTAGCCTGCCTCTGTAAGCATGGCACAGAGAGGTGCCACAAAGCCGGTGAAATTGGGCACAAAATTCTTGCTGTAATTAATAAGTCCTAAGAATTGCATCATGGTCTTAATGGTGGTGGGCTTAGAATGTGAGAGAATGTCAGTTTTTTTGTGACTCAGTCATATGCCTGTGGAGGTGGGTAGACTTGATACTGGTATCGCGGTACTCCCTGCAACTGCTGATATGAAAAAAGACATTTAAGCAGCCGGTGTCCTCTTTCATTAAAAATCCAGCACCTGTCATCTCTTGGCAGACCTATTCTGAGAGTCCGAAGTCCTTGACCACTTCCCCATGGTCTTCCACGGTACTGAGGTCCACAGTACATGGGAGGAGAATCCCACTGATAAGGTGGTGCGGTCAGCTGTGGAGCAAAGGGTTGCTGCCGTGCATATGGCTGTACTGCATTCTGCACAGGCATTTGGTTAGCTGTAGCTTTACTTTGATTAACTTCTTGTGCATTCTTTTCTTGTGCTTCCAGCTCATTGTCTACTGAGTGACATAAGCTGACCACTGCTCAAAGGCAAATGTGGTCAGTCCCACCACCTGTCTTAGAAGATGCTGTATGGATGCTGGGAGGGAAGCCTCCACAGCACTGCGAAAATGGCACCCAGATGGTGTCATTGACGGCTGGGTCATCACCAGTGCAGTTCTGCCAGAGTTCACGCACTCTGAGCAAATACTGACTACTTCTCTCACCCTTTTGAGGTGGAATTCTATACAGCTCAACAGAGCGCACCTGTACTGGGAATTTCTGGCGTATCACCGGCCAAAGCCAATGAACTTCAGTATGGAGCGCAGCATTATCATGATCCTCAGTAGTATTTGCCATTAATTCTACCTCCTGTAACATGTTCAAAGAAGTACAGGTGGTAAAAACAAGATGAAAATCTCCAAGTGCAGGCACAAATCCTGCACAAGCGCCTAAAAAAGCCTTAATCCACAGTGCACCCCCCTTTTCAAAGTCAGGTAGCTGGGCTTTAACCACACTCATGTCTTGAAGGCTAAAAGGAGTATAGGCTTGTGTTATCCCTCCATGAGGTGAGGTGGACTGAAGCAATGGCAGCTGGTGTGAGGGAATGTCAAACCAATCATGGATGTTCCCTCGCCCTCTCTGCGTACGTTGCGATGAGAAATCATGCACTGTGCCATCCCAGCTGGAATCACTACCATGAGACATTGCTGGCACTGAAATATCACAAAAAGGGCCTTCCTCCTCATCTGTGAAAGAGGCAGGAGCACATGAACCGACAACTGGAGTTGTGGACTGGTCTAAACAGCCAGATTTTAACTCATTTAGATAAGTCGGTTCTGTAAGTCTGTCAGTTTTACTTCCTGGAACTGATACTGTGTTCAAAATTCCTCCCTGTACAACCGCCAGGGGCGCTGTGCCCTGTGTTACACTTTGTGGCATTTGTCTAGATAAGCCACTCTTTAATATTGGCTTCCGCTCTCCACATGGAAATTGTGGGGAAGATGGCTGTGTGTGTATGACCTGCACCTTGTAATCAGAGCTAGATTTTAACTCATTTAGATAAGTCTGTTCTGTAAGTCTGTCAGTTTTACTTCCTGGAACTGATACTGTGTTCAAAATTCCTCCCTGTACAACCGCCAGGGGCGCTGTGCCCTGTGTTACACTTTGTGGCATTTGTCTAGATAAGCCACTCTTTAATATTGGCTTCCGCTCTCCACATGGAGATTGTGGGGAAGATGGCTGTGTGTGTATGACCTGCACCTTGTAATCAGAGCTAGAATGTGCAGCTGGCACTGGAATGTCAATGCCACTTGGAAAAAAAAACTTCAGCTGGCCTCTGTGACTTGCTTGAACTGGCAGAAGGAAAAAGAAAACACTTTAACCTTTCCAAAAAGCATGTACCATCAGGAAGAAAATCCTCAGCTTGTTTTAATGTGACTTCTATTTTGTTCTTTGTCAAGAAGGTACAATCCTTGACTTCCTGTCTAGCTTTCACAGTAGCAAGAGAGGCTTGCTTCAAAAATTGTCCTATAGGCACTGTCACTGTCCCCAAAAATCCATTTTCTTTTTGCATCTGTATTATCCTGCTTATCTTTAGGAACTGTATTTAACCATTTAAACAAAAACCTGTAGAGTACTGACCCCAAAGAGTCAGGTTTACTCATTCTCCACTCTTGAACAACGTTTGCAGACATTTTGATAATTATGCACATGTGACTGGCGTTTCAACTGAAATGTCCTCTGCCCAGAATCATTGCTCCGGTCGGGAACCTTCTACACCAGCTATTTTGGTGCACCTGATCGGTGGGGGTTCTCCCAATCAACATTCTGTTGTTTTGCTAAGGGTTGTCCGGTCCCTGTACGACCGGAGCAGGAGCTTGGTTCGCATTGCCGGCAGTAAGTCAGACTTATTTCCAGTGCATGTTGGACTCCGGCAGGGCTGCCCTTTGTCACCGGTTCTGTTCATTATTTTTATGGACAAAATTTCTAGGTGCAGCCAGGGCCCGGAGGGAGTCCCGTTTGGGGACAACAGGATCTCGTCTCTGCTTTTTGCAGATGACGTTGTCCTGTTGGCTCCATCAAACCAGGACCTCCAGCGTGCATTGGGGCAGTTTGCAGCCGAGTGTGAAGCGGCTGGGATGAGAATCAGCACCTCCAAATCCGAGGCCATGGTTCTCAGTTGGAAAAGGGTGGCTTGTTCCCTTCAGGTTGGTGGGAAGTTCCTGCCTCAAGTGGAGGAGTTCAAGTATCTTGGGGTCTTGTTCACGAGTGAGGGAAGGATGGAATGGAAGATTGACAGGCGGATTGGTGCAGCTTCTGCAGTAATGCGGTTGATGTACCGGTCCATCGTGGTGAAAAAGGAGCTGAGCTGTAAGGCGAAGCCATCAATTTACTGGTCGATCTACGTTCCGACTCTCACCTATGGTCATGAGCTTTGAGTCATGACCAAAGGGGCAAGATCCCGGATACAGGCAGCCGAAATGAGCTTCCTCCGCAGGGTGGCTGGGCACACCCTTAGAGATAGGGTGAGGAGCTCGGTCACCCGGGA
>NW_018128063.1:1170918-1176507 GCF_001952655.1 Monopterus albus | reverse complement strand
TGGAGGAAGTGTCTGGAGAGAGGGAAGTCTGGGCATCTTTGCTTAGACTGCTGCCCCCGCGACCCAGTTCCGGATAAGCGGAGGAAAATGGATGGAGTTTCCCATGGGCTATGCCCAGCCCCTGGAACCAAAGACACCTCTGCCCGAGGCACCCTGTTTCACACCAAATTCTCCCAGTAGCACTTGTTGCTATGGGATACACGTGACAGTGTTCAACAGCCTTCATGCAGAAAACCACCCACACAATGATCAAACAAAATAAAAAATATTTCCCTGTGCCCTCAATCATTTAACAGTTAGCAGTGATCGTCTTATAAATATTTAGACATTCAGGAATGTGCTCCACTGGGAAAAATCTCCCCCTGCTAATTCCGCCTCACAACAAGCCAGTCTTCCTACCGGAGCAAAAAGTCCTAAAACTTTAGGAGACAACCGTCAACATTTGTGGTTATCCACTTATTAACATGGATTTTACGTCTCAGATAGTCATCGATTACTAACTAGGGCACTTATTGTTCTATCCCTCAAATGAAAATATGTGCTTGCAACCTTACGTGTGGCAAAAACAAGACCAGCACATTTCAAGTAAGTGTTATCTTACCTTTACTGTAATCATTCAATTTTTAGATCGAGAATTTACAGTTCACACAGATCAACAAAATTTTGTAAAGTCCAATATGCAGGAATTCTGTACAAAGGTTTCCTGTGTAAGAATTATGTCTGAATGGATGTTTTAGTTACACATCACGCATACAACATACACACACAGAATTCTTCATTTTGTTATGACTTGTGCTCGATGCATGCGGAGCATAAGATATGAGAAGGAGACGCCAGACTGTCTCCAACTCGTGATGTTTTTATATCTTTTTGTGTAAGGGGTTAGCCCAAAAACTTATAAATGTATTTGGCTCTGTGTTTCTGGGGTCTCTCTTCTCCAGCAGCTTGTCTGAGGGAGGGAGCCACCTGGGTTTGTGCTTTTGTAACTTTTATTTGTGGTCTTTTTTAAACCAGCACTAAAATGAAGAAAGTCGGACTCCGTCTTCATTCAGATCTGTTCAATTAAAGAACTGGGGTATAACATCACCTTTTATTATTATTTGCTGGCAAGTGTTGATCTCCGTTCGCTCCCAACATGGAATCCAGCTCAGAATTCAGCCAATTCCGAGGGTCACCGCACCAAGTTGTTATACCCCAGTTATTTTTTTGGACAGATTTTAGTGCTGTTTTATTTAAAAAATATATAAAGATTACCGAACACAATCCGGGTGGCTCCCTCCTTCAGACAAGCTGCTGGAGAAGAGAGAAGAAGATCCCGGAAACACAGAGCCTAATACATTTATAAGTTTTGGGCTAACCCCTTACACAGATGAAGTCCATCCAGCAGACTCCATCTCTTATCTAGAGCTCCACAGGCTTGGAGCATGTTACCTAGCCATAACAAAATGAGGTAGCTCGGTGTGTGTGGATGTTGTTATGTGGCGTGTAACTAAAACAATCATTCAGACATAAATCTAACACAAGATTAACACAAGAAAACAACTGGTGTCATGGCTTACTGCTAACCTTGAAACAGAGCAGACTAGAGCAGACTGTGAATCTTACTAAATTGTATTACTAATACATTAAAGTCTAAGACATTAATGTCTAATAATTATCTGACTAATTTATTAATTTCTAACAGTGAGTATTCAAGTTTGAGATTGTGTAGTGGTTGGCACTGTTGCCTCCCATTTAGAAGATTAATAGTGGAACAGTCCTAATAGCTTTTTAAAAAAATCCTGGAATCTAAATTTCAGTACCTGCATGTACTCATGTGGATTTGAAGCCTTAATCTTTCACTAAGTCTTTATAGCTTACATAATAGGGGATGCTTCCTCTGTAAAATTATATTTACTGTCACAAGGTTACTGGCATGTTACACATCTCTTTTCATTGGTACATACACCGTTGTTTACCTATCTATGGAGGAGAAATTCAAATTAATTAATGCTGTTGTGGTTTGCTGAAAAAAACTTAGTAAAAATCAACTGGACTAGATTTCTAGGTCAAAGACGTTTCACCTCTCATCCAAGAGGCTTCATCAGTTCTGACTGACTGGTGTTGAGCTGGAGATATTTATCCCCCTCGGTGGTGTTTCAGTCCTTTGAAGGCCAACAATGTCCCATAACGACTGAGTCGTTATAGCCCAGTATCAGTGAGAATTGTTACCTGTCTGGTCGGCATGTTTAGGCAGAGATCTCAAAACAGGATTGTAGATGGATGAACAAGTTGTGTCAGTCCACCCCCCCTATTTAGTGAGGAGTGTTCTATTTTTACAAAAAATAGCTTCCTTAACTCCTCTCTCAAACCAGCTCAACACCAGTCAGTCAGAACTGATGAAGCTTCTTGGATGAGAGGTGAAACGTCTTTGACCTAGAAATCTAATCCAGTTGAAGTTTTTTTCAGCTTACTATGACCTGGATGACTGAGAATCTGCACAGAGCTGTTGTGGTTTGTTGTGCTGTTCGCTTTTGACACAACACCAGCAGCAGGAGTTGTGCGCATGCATGAATTATCCTCTCATTTTTAGGAGGAAGCTCTCTGGTTTTATCATTCTACAGACTATTTTGAGTGATGATGGGTGCAAGGCTAATCTAGAGGTACCCAAGATTAAAGTTGCCTGCAGCGATAAATACAGCATCTGGGTGCGCTGTCTCTAGCGCGTTGATGACATCATAGAATTTGCAGCAAGCCGCAGAGGGATTAGCTCTTGGGCTAACATACACAGCAGCAAGAAACACAGCACTATGCTCTCTTGCTAGATAGTAGGGCCGGCATTTCAGCAATAAAAATTCTACATCTGGCGAACAGTGCTTATAAACAGTCCATACATCTCCACACCATGAGTTATTAATAAACACACACACACACACACCACCTCCCTTTACCTTCCCTGAAGCAGCAGTGCGATCGCTTCGATATACAGACTTGTTTGTAGCTGAATCGCTGAGTCTGGAACTCTGTCAGAAAGCCAGGTCTTGGTAAGAACTAGAGCACAGTATTCTCTGATTTCTTGTTGTGCTGTAATCCTAGCTGTAATCCTCCTCGCCTGCCCTGTTTGCGTCTCCGTCTCTGGGTCGCCCTCCTGATTTCAGCCTGCTCGCTTGTGCCTGGTGCTCCAGGGGCTCCCCTTGTGCGATGGTGGCTTTCCTCGCCATTGTTGTTATTGTCGCCGGAGTGAACAATGAGTTGTACCTTCGGTGGTATGAAACCAGTAAATTCCCAGTGGCTTTGTGAGTTGGTGATATCCAGCAATGTCTGTCTGTTGTATGTAAGCATTGCATTGCATTTGTGCACTGCAGAAAAAGCAAAAAACACACAAAAAAGAAGAAAAGGAAGAAAAAGCCGGCATTTAAGAGTGGAACGCACAAACACGTTCGCCTCGGTGGGTGCCATTTTGGGTTGGGTTGGGTTGCAGCCACTTCTCTTATGTCGTACCAGAACAGATTGGCATTAGACTTCATTCTGATTGAAAAAGGAGGTGTTTGTTTTATGATTGGGCAACAGTGTTGTACTCACATCCCAAATAACACTGTGTCATGATCCTGCCCCGCTGGCTTCTGGTTTTCCCTGCTTTTACTCTGAAAATACTTCCTGTCACCAGCTCATCCACAACCCCGGTAACTTCAGCTCATCATGCACATTGGTTTCACCTGCCACTAATCACCCACACCTGTTCACCACAGCATATAGCAGCTCCTCACACTGTGAGGAGCTGCCAGATTGTTCTATGCCTTGTCTAGACTCTCCAGCGTTTTCCACTGACTGCTTTCCTGGTACCGGACCCTTGCCTGCTCTAACGACCTGTGATCCAGCCTGCTCCCTCTTGTCTGACTGCCAACCTGAGATCGACACCCTGCCTGTTCAACCAACCTGTGATTCTGCCTTGCCTTCCCTGTTGCCCTGCTGGAGACTTCGACCCTGGACCGTATTAAGTACCACTCTTCTGCCTGATCCCCAAGACTGTGTGTGTTTCTGCTGAAATCACAAAAGGACATTAAAGTCTGTTCTACTGCCTCAGCTGACTGGCTCTTTAATTGGGTTCACTCCTTTATCTTCACGGGAGCGTCACTCACCTCAATGACACACTGCTCCTGATGGCTCAATTGCTAGGGCCCTGATAGGTTGAAATTTTATCAGAGGAGATGGCTGATCATTCAGGAATTCAAAATGACATTGATGATGGGCTTGTTAAAATTTTTTGGCAAGTGGAAAAATTTAGTGATTTCTTTGCTACATCTTTTGTGGCAGCAGTTACTTTGCTGACCCTGTGTGGATGCACTAGGCATATTTGTCCCAACTGTATCACCACTGCCATTGATAATAGATAACCAAATATCCATGGGAAACTATGCCAATAATCTCACTCACTGAGCCCGGTGAGTCTGAGGTTGAAGAGGAACCCTTTGACGGGGAAGAAGACCGTGATCTCCCTACATATTATTGCTAAGGGTTAACACATACCCACATATATTTTTGCATACACGTAGGTGGTGTGGACTCATAGGTGTGTGATTAATTTTGATTATTGAGTGGAATTTTGTTATAGATGTGTAATACTGGAAGATCTTTAGTCTCCAGCATAATGTATTCCTCCTGCAAATGTTATGATTAACCAATGATTGTTTGCTACACGTTGTTTAGACATTTCCCACGTTTTTGTCTGAAAAATGCTATAATTGCTAAGAATATCAGCTTTCACATAGAAGCTTACATATAGGGCCACAGCAACAAAGACTCAGCTTACATGACATTATTTTATGTTATTATTTCAGATTTTGCCCTAGGTACCCAGCTCTGGGCTTTCCCTGGAGGGGGTGGTATGGGGGGCCTCTCTCCTCCTTGGATGCCTCATCTGGGGACAACGGGGACATTTGATTTAGGTTGACATGATAAAAATTGTGTCAAAAGGGGGAATTTGTTAGAAATTAATAAATTAGTCAGACAATTATTAGACTTTAATGTATTAGTAGTACAATTGTATTAGTAATGCAGTTTAGTAAGAATCAAAGTCTGCTCTGCTTCAAGGTTAGAAGATAATGTTGATTCTGAAAAGTGTACCTTGACTCCAGTTGTTTTCTTGTATTAATCTTGTGTAAGAATTATGTCTGAATGGATGTTTTAGTTACACATCACGCATACAACATACACACACGGAATCTTCATTTTGTTATGTCCAGCTGCTCCAAGCATGCGGAGCATAAGATAAGAGACAGAAACGTCGGACTGTCTCCAGCTCCTGATGTTTTTACAGCTGTCTGTGTAAGGGGCTAGCCCAAAACTGATTGTTAGGTATTTTTTTTGTCAGATAGATATTGGTTAGGTACTTTTTGTATTAGAAATGTTTAGTGGAGACAGGATGTCTAGTTAGACTGTTTAAACGCTTAGTCATTGTCATGAGATTTTAGCAGGGTGTACATGGGCAAGGATAACTAGATAGAAAAGTTTGATTGTCAGCAGGCAGGATGATTATTGTTATTATTATATGTTTAGCCGTAATCTTAATCATAATATCGTCCTAGGCTTAATGTCCAGACATGTCCCTGA
>NW_018128063.1:1137113-1170793 GCF_001952655.1 Monopterus albus | reverse complement strand
AAATAAAAGATGGAGTCTGCTGGATGGACTTCATCTGTGTAAGGGGTTAGCCCAAAACTTATAAATGTATTAGGCTCTGTGTTTCCGGGATCTTCTTCTCTCTTCTTTTTAACTACACCGGTTCTTTTATCTGAAGGCCCTAAGAAGTAACACTCAGGAAACAGGAATCAGCTTTACGTAAATACCCCTTTTTTTAAATACCGGCCAAACTCACTGGTTTTAGGTGCCTCACAGTCACAACTGCCGAACATGCCTCTGTGTTGCATGTCTGCTACCCCTTTTCTGAATCTTGTTAACTCCTTTTTTTCATTCCCTTTTAATAATTTCCTTTTCCAGTTCAAACCAGTGTCATACAAGACTGATCCTAAAGTACCGTATTTACAATCCTTCCATTGTTCCAGTATGTTATGTGATATGATGAAAAAGTACACACACGTATTTGCAAGTTCAGTGAATGGCACAGCGCCCGAGTGCAGATCCGGCAGAGAAGCTTCTACACAGAAATTCTGTGCGCTCTACCGTTGAGGGTAACTCAATCCAACTACTTGTTTTAATTCACCAAACAAGAAATACCTTAACTATTATATCCCCAAGCTGCTAGTCCAATGCCCCAGACACAAAACTACTTGTGAATTGTGGTTTCAATGTAGGAATTTTCAAACTCAAGAGTTTGATACACTACATGTCCACTGAAATGTTCTACAAGTAGGAAGCCAGCCCATACAAATGGAAAATAACAAAGTTATCCCTGTGTCCTTATTGTTTTACATCATAATATTAATTTTCAGGTTTCACCCGGGGAAGGGGATTCTCCTTTTTATTAAAACTGTGGCATACCAAATGCACACTCTGAGCGTCTCTTCGTCAGACAGCCCCCGTCGGAAGCTGCTGATGTTCACTATAAGAGCGTCTCTCGGCTGCAATTTCTCGTCAGCAAATTACAGCATGCTCCTTATATGAACGTCTCTTCGTCAGTAACCTACTGCATATTCTTAAAACGAATATACTGGCAGTAGATTAGTGATGCTCCACAATACTATTTACACTTAACAATTTAGAAGACAACCTTAGAAGGTCATTCACCAGGAATTTTAAGTCTGTTATGAGGCCGAAATGCAAAGAACGAGGACACTTATTGACTTTCCCTCACGTGAGAATATGTGCTTGTGAACTCTACATGTAACCAGATTCAATGCAGTAAAACATTAATAAAACTCAAATAGTGAATTACATTTAGCAGAATAATGAGTTAAATTTGACAGTTCAGATGCCGTCTTCAAGCAGACACTTGGAAATTTAGATTAGCCAATATGCAGAAATTATCTATGGAATAGAAAAGGTTTTCTGCTTACCTTTTGTTTGATGTGGCCACAAAAGTGTCTGGCTGGAGACTTCTCCAATCCTCTCCAATGGTTCTTCAACCAGAATGTCTGTTGGAGCCAATGTTCAGATCCGGGTCACGGCACCAATTTTTCACTACACCGGTTCTTTTATCTGAAGGCCCCAAGAAGTAACACCCAGGAAACAGGAATCAGCTTTACGTAGATTTATTTTCTTCTGGTTAAATGCAGAGTTATTACAGCGCTGGGCTCTATGAGATGACAAGTCTCTAAGAGCACTGATAATAGGAAGTAATTCACATATATCTTCTCGGACTGGGACTGCCCTGTACATGAGTGGAAACTCATATTATCTTCTAATCTGTTGACTCAACACTCACAACATGAACTGGACACGAGGTTCATACAAGGTTCATGCAAATCTTCTAGAATGTTTGAATAAGCAGCGTGTGTGTGTGTGTGTGTGTGTGTGTGTGTTGGTATTTTCAGGTGTTTCTGAAAGTAGACATGCAGTTAGCATCTTATCTATAGTTTTCAGGATGACACTTATCTCTGCAATCAATTTATGCACATTTCACCAAGAAAACAAGAAATACTACTAGTTGACTCAAAGCTGAATATTATGACTATGATGCATGCATAAGAGCTGATACATGGAGCTGTTAATGAAACACAGACAAATAGTCATACTGAACTTTTCCATTATAAAAGCAAAATAATACTGATGATAAGTGGAAAAATAACTTTAACTCCTGAAATCCAATCCTAACATTCTCCAGCAGCTTGTCTGAAGGAGGGAGCTACCCGGAATGTGTCCTGTAATCTTTATTTATATATATTTTTTAAATAAACTAGCACTAAAATCAAGAAAGACGGACTCCTTCCTAACTCAGATCTGTCCAATAAAAGAACTGGGGTATAACATCACCTTTATGTTACATAATAGGGGATGCTTCCCCTGTGAACTTTTATTTCAGAAGGGTTGGGATGAAATCAAGTTACCTCCACATTTCTGTAGGTATGTTACATTACAGTATCCTAATTGTGGAAGCACCTTAATAGCTTTAAAAAGTGGAATCAAATTGTCAGTACAAGCATGTACACGTGGATGTTTACCCATTATTTTCTAAAGGGGAGGCAATAGTGCTGATAACTGTACTATATCAAATTTTACATGTTTTTTAAGGAAAGCAATGAATTAATTTGGGCAAGACTGCATTTCTTTTTTGTCAACTTCTCACTTTAAAAAACACTGAAATCTTAATAAAGCTTTTTGTCTATTCCTTTCACGTTAATGACATGTTTAATTGATTTTACATTTTGGAATTAGGGGATTTTGAAAAAGACAAGTTGAATGCATTTCTTACATTTTCAAATTCAAAGGAAATTAAGTGATTTGTAGCTACACATAGCTAATACCTTAATTTAAAGTGAAGGTATTTTGTCTGCTTCCAGATGATAAATTAAGGACTACTTGGTGTTTTAATACACTCTTGTTTCATAGTGTGATAAAGGCACATACACACACACTGAGAATGACCAAGTGAAGGTGCAGGGAGAACTCCATTCTAACTACAGTTTTTTTGTACATATTTATTTTCACTGCATTCTTTGACGTAATGACCAAAAATAGTGCTAGTGTAAATGTTAATGACATCACACGTGTTGTGAAATGAACTATTTTCTGAATGAGAGAGTTACTGTACAGGCTTGTATGAATTTTTGTTAAAGATCCAAGTATTTTCAAAGGTGTTAATTTGTCGTTGGTTGCTAATTATTTTGTAACCATTATCCAGTACTTCCTGTCAGTTATGCAATTTAGAGAAAGCCTTTACTTCGAGGACTACAGACGGCCATAAATACTGAAATAGCTTTGTTTTTTTGATTCATGTGTAGTTTAGTGTTTAAAAAAGCGTCCATTTGTGAAATGTATTAATTTATTCTCAGTGCACCTGAAAAAAATGCATGCATGTGTTGTATTTTAGGTCATGAAATGTTTAATAAAAATAATTGCAAATGAATCATAAAAAACTTTATGGCCATGCTAGCCATAAAGTTTTTCTGTTCTTATAAAAGTAGTATGCTGCTCTATGTTGGCTGATGCTAGTCTTAGTGTTGGTTTACTATTGACCAACACTAGCCATTGTAGACCTGTATGATTTCTATGCTGGTCTGTGCAGTTTTTTTTCAGCAGGGAAACATGCTATTATGTCATTCACAGACCCCTACCTGGTTAGCATGCTAACAAAGCCTTTACTAAAGCCTGTTACTGTAACACAAGATAATGCACCTCATACCCCTCTTGTTCCTCTAATAGGTGGTTATGCTAATAAGCTAACAAGTGTCTTGTGCTTATGTAAAATGCCATATAGTTCCATAGCATAAGTTCATAAGCTGCACATGCTGCTCCCAAGTAGCATATATTCTATTAAATTGCTGCATTTGATGCTTAAAGTGCCTTAGATTTTGTGTTGCTTGTTTATCTACTTCATATATTTCATTTGTATTTTTGTGGCATTCATGTAGATGGCAAAGTAAGAATTTCATTGTACGGGAAAACACATGCATAAGCCCTAATCTTATCCCTAACCTTTCTAACTGTGCATATGACAAATAAACACTTTGACTTTGGCTAAGTTTTTGTTAACAAGCTAACAAGCTCAATCTGCTGTTTTGATAAGGGCTTAAAGAGGCCTTTTTAAATGTGAGTTAAAATGCTAATGAGCTAGAGCTGGAACATGACCTAATGTGAATCAAACAGACCCTGTGACTGGCATCAAACCGGGGGACAATAGATACAAGCTTTTCAATGCAAAGGTGCATTTAGTAGTTAAAGTGCAACAGTTTAAGTGCATTCATTATATGAAATAAGTGTTGTTGTTTTTTTCTGTCGAGTTTATTTTAGACAGAAAAGTCTTAATGTGGCCATCACAATATTAATAAAACAACAATAAAATGGTGTATAGAATCACTTGAGGTTAAGGTTTCTAAAGGTTTGTGCATGAGCCATTTCTTAACCAAATGACTATAAACATAAGCTGCTTTAACTTGTTTGTCCAAACAAACCAATGGAAAAAATTGCCCTGTTCCTCAAACAGTCCTCTGGCCACTGATGTTTGTCACAGGTTCTCTGCTCTGTGTCCGTGACCCACTTAAACAATTTTTGACCACTTTTTGCCTTTATTTATTAACTCATAAAAAAGACATTCCTAAATAAATCCAATATATTCCTATCAAGAAAAACAGAAAGTCACTTTCGGCTTTTTCCTGTTTAGGAGTCGCTACAGCAAATCATCACACTGACGACTCGCATGTTTACATTTGGCACACGTTTTATGCTGGATGCCCTTCTTGACGCAACCTTGACTCGAACCCAGGCCGCAGCAGCGAGAACGCTGTGCCTTAACCACTAGCCTACCAGGGACAGCTCATTCTTATCAAAAGAAATAAATTTCTTTTGATAGGATACACTAATAGCATAAGGCCTGTGTTTCCATTTTGCCTATACACACACTGCTCCCTCTAAATTACAAAGGTGATTCATATTATCTAAAATTAAAAAGGCTATTCTGTGATGTACAGATGTTTGGGAAGTATTAGCCAGACCTGTCCTTTCATAAAGCTGCTTAAGTTCTGCCTTGGCCAAGTAAAGGGCTATCACACAGTAGAGATCCGTGCCCTGGCATTAGATCGATGTGTGTGTTTGGCATCACAGCCGCCCCATTCTTTCATTTTCTTTGCCCCCCCTCCTTTACTCAGCCCCTTCGACCCCACACCATCCGCTATCCAAATAGAGAGATCTGGAGGAGGTGGGGTGGCAACATGGCAGGCACCCCAAATGTAAAGCGTATGCAATCACTCAGATACAAGTGGCACTGCTAAAAATTGCCTTCATACATCAGCTTATGGTTTACAGGCTGTGGTAGAAAGGACGGCAAAAGGTCAGGTGGAAAAACATATAGACATGTCAGAGCCACTGCTTGTGGCGCGGGAGCTATGGGCTGATGGGTGAGGAGATGGGCTGGCTGTTTGTGTGTGTGAGTGTGTGCTTGACAAACTCAGGGACACCAGGGCAGTGTTTGATGGGAGCCTAGTGTGTGTGTGTGTGTGTGTGTGTGTGTGTGTATTTTTTTCCCATTTTTTTTAAGACAGAGTTCAGGATTCAGATTTTGAGTAAAGATTAGGAGTAGAGTTTGTGTTTAGTCCGCTGTTATAAATAGTATTTTAAAGGTAAATTTCACAACTTATTTTCCAGGGGTCCACTCAGGGGTGGACTGAAACAACAATTTAGGCCAGGAATTTGACTCAATCCTAGGCCACTCTATTCACACAAACCATTTCACAGCTAATTTTGTAGGCTAAACCTATTTGTTGATGAAATGAGTACCAGTTGAGCTTTGGCCACTGTGTTCATGTGGGAGGAAGGTTATTGAGATTGCACAATACAAAAATTTGAGACTGACCAACAAGTAGCCTATTTGAATACTGAGTTTTCAAGGTGTGCTGTGGCTACAGGTGAATCTTGAAAACTCACTAGGAATGCACCAGTCAGAGAAATGTACAAGGTTAGATGCACAACACACCTAACCTACAGTTTTTAAAAAGAGTATGAGACAAGAGTTGGCTCAAATGTTCAGCTGAATTCTACTTTCAAGTGTCAAACATATCAAAAACTTCACAATCACATTTACTGAAATTGAACTTAAGCTACAACAATTTAAGTAAAAAAAAGCTTAAAATTATAATGTTCACCCACTGGTATTACCAAACAGCACAAAATTAAACAAATTAACAGTATATTACATTTTTTTTTTTACATATTTCCTTTAATGTCATTTGACTGCTGTGTTGCATTCATTGCTATGATATTAGTCCATGTAAACTGTCTAGGTCATGTTGTGTCACAATGTTATTAGCTATTAGCTAGCTGGTATTTCATGTGTGTTTTAACTACTGTTATTGACTAACCTGATCCCTTACTCTCAAACATGTTTCTTATTTTGCAGTATTTAGCCATGCCTGTGGCAAGGGCCCTTCTCTTCATTCACACCCTCACTGATTCAGCTTTCCTTTTCTGCTGAACATGACCCAACCGTCCACTTTGCCAGGCAACTTGTCTAAAATGTTATCGGCAGAAATGCCGGAAGACTATGTGCATTGCCAAGAAACACAAGGTCACATTTGACAGTGCGGCCAAAGTGAAAGTCGTGCCTGATGCTCTGAGAGGTCTGTGAATTAATTCCTGTTTGCTTTATTTATTATTACAAGTTGACTATTCATTGCAGGTCAGTGGAGCTTCAGGCCACTGGGAAATGTCCCAGCGGCCTGATGGGCTGTTCGCCACTGGGTCCAGTACCTCCTGGTGGGTTATTGTCCACTAAAACTGTAGTAACTTTGGCACAAGGCTTATTGAGAAAGAGCCTGCCCCACCCCAGAGCAGTAAAACCTGAGTGTAGATGTGTTCATCAATCCTTTGCACATGCTTTTTATTTCCACCTGCTGAAACACATGTTTCTCTTTGATTGGCAGATTTGGAGAGTCATATACTTACTGCATACCAAAACTATCTCTGTAAAAGCTGTTTTTTTGTATCAATCAATTTTTATCAATCCTAGCCCTACTGTAGCAAAAGATGTAGTAAAGTATTTCAAGCATTATCTGGTCAATTTGTTTTAAACAAGACAGTATATTCTTTACTTTGGGAAGAGTAGTTTGCATAAATAATGGTTAATGACAGTAAGGTCAGTTTACTAGCTATGTGTTTATTAGACCTGCTGACATATTGTTGTCTGGAGTAGTGGTTCCCAAACGGGTGCCTTGGGAACAGGCCAAGGGTAAGTTTATATATAGACTGTTGTACTGGGTGTTGGGTGGATTGGCCTGCCATGGCAAAAAATTCCTTTGAAGGGGTGCTGTGGTCAAAAAATATTTGGGAGTCACTGGTCCAGCGCTGAATGGATTAGTTGGGATTAGTGTGGAAGTGTTGACCTGAGAATTTAACTCAAAGGCCTGCTGTGCCCAAGTGGGCTACTGTCTCACAAAACTGTTAAAGGCTGGTCACACCAGCATTTAAAAGGACAGAATGTCACAGCAGATTCACTTTACTACAACAGAGTTAAACTCTGGTGGAGTTTGACCTTCAAATTTCTCCAGAAACACACACACTCTGGCTGCTGGAGAGAGAAGCTTCTGGAAACACAGAGGCTAATACATTTATATGTTTTTTTTGGGCTAACCCCTTACGCAAACAGATATAGAAATATCACGAGTTGGAGACAGTCCGACATCTCCTTCTCTTATCTTATGCTCCACATGCGTCAAGCATTAATCAGAACAAATGAAGAAGTCCATGTGCATGTATGTTGTTACATGGTGTGTAACTAATCATTCAGACATAAATCTAACACAAGATTAATACAAGAAAACAATTGCTATCAAGATACACTTTACAGATTTAACGTTATCTTCTAACCTTGAAGCAAAGCACACTAGAGCAGACTTCAAATATTACTAACTGCATTAGTAACACAATGTCTATAATTATCTGACTGAATTATTCATTTCTAACAGTACCACTGACTAATAGCAAGTGATCTCTAAAGTGCTGATGTCATTCAGGTCAGTCAGCTGGTGTCCAAAACAGAGGAAATCAGCAAATCTCATTAGCTGTGTTGCACCATTTACTTTATTTACTTTTTATTACTAGCAAAAGCAGGAGGACCACTGAGCTCTCCAAGCAGTGGACTTAATGTCAAATCCCAGTTTGCTAAGCTGTCGGACAAGAAACCAAAATCAACCATATTCTGAAATGAAATGTTCAGCCATTCTGAAGAATACAACTGCTATGATTAATACACAGTGTTGGGGACTAATTAGTTACTATAATTACAAAATAAATGTAAGACTAATCAGTTACAGTTAAGGAGAAACTATGTAATTAAGTTACTAATCATAATGTTGGTGATTACAATGGGGTTACGTCTGAATTGTATTGTTTTGGGTAAAAGCTTATACTGTATGTACATACAACATTTCTTCTGTTGCTTCGCATCTCTTCGCTTTCTTTTTTGGTATTTTTTAACTCAACTCAACTTTATTTATATAGCACTTTACCACAGCACAGCTGACCAAAGTGCTTAACATACCATACAAATCAAAAATCATCACATAAAAAACTATAAACAATAAAACTAACACTACAGACAGAGTCTCATTCCTGGCCAAACACCAATGAATACAAGTAGGTCTTCAAATAAGACTTAAAAATAGACAACGAGGGGGCCTGCCTAATATAAAGAGGCAAAGCATTCCACAGGTTTGGACCCACCACAGCAAAGGCTCTATCCCCCCTAGTTTTACGCCTAGCCCTCGGTGCCTCCAGAAGAAGCTGATCTAAGGCACCGCGACGGATTATACGGACACAAAAGTTCCACAAGATAGGATGGTGCCAGCCCATTTAAGGACTTATAAACAAATAAAAGAATCTTAAAACGAACCCTAAAATGCACCGGAAGCCAATGAAGAGATGCCAGCACTGGTGTTATATGGTCCCTCTTATGCCCCCAACCAATAACCGAGCAGCAGCATTCTGGACCCTCTGGAGGCGGGCAAGACCCGATTGACTAACTCCAGCGTACAGTGCATTACAGTAATCCATACGAGATGTAATAAACGCATGGATCACTGTCTCAAAATGCCGCCGCGACAAAAAGAGTTTTACTTTCACTAACTGCCTTAAATAGAAAAAATTTTATGACTGCATTTAACTGGCTCTCCATTTTCAAATCGGAGTCTATTTTAACACCCAAATCAGTGACCACCAGTCACACATACTGCCTGAAGAAACCTAAGTCTACAGGAGGAGGGTCACCAGACGTATTCTGGCCAAACACTATAACCTCAGTTTTAGCATCATTTAGCTTTAAACAATTTAACGTCATCCAGCCCTTAATATCGGCAAGACATGCTAAAAGTGGTTGAATCGAGTAGGTGCCCTTCTTACTCAGTGGCAATAATAATCTGGACGTCGTCAGCATAAAAATGAAAAGACACCCCATGTTTCCTAAAGATAGAGCCAAAGGGAAGTAAATACAGTGAAAAAAGCAAAGGCCCCAAAATGGAGCCCTGTGGGACCCCAGATAACAAAGGGGTTGTCACAGATTCAACATCTGCCAAACCCGACAGACACCAATCTACCCAATAAATATGATTTAAACCATGCTAGAGCAGCACCATGAATGCCCACTAAATCCTGAAGCCGAGATATTAAAATGTCATAGTTAACCATGTCAAAGGCAGCAGTCAAGTCCAGCAGGACAAGAATCACATATTCACCCGCATCACTCTGTACCATGCATGGGTTTAAAACCAGATTGAAAAACCTCCAATAAGTTATTCTCATCTAAAAAGGATTTCACCTGCGCATAGACCACTTTTTCCAAAATCTTCGAAATAAAAGGTAACTTAGAAATAGGCCTAAAATTACTCAACACGGATTGATCCAGACATGGCTTTTTTAGCAGAGGTTGCAAAACTACGTGCTTAAAATGACAAGGCACAACACCAGAAGACAAACTACTATTAATAATATCCAAAACCGTGCCTCCAATACAAGGGAAGACTTCCTTAAATAGAGCCAGAGAAACGACATCTCGAGGGGAGCCAGAAGGCTTGGCCTGGGCAACCACTCCCTCCAAAAAAGTCAGAGTTACCGGCTCAAAAACATCAAAAGTAGTCACACAAGGAGTATAGACCGAAGGATCGGGCACTAACCCTACCACAGGGGCCCTTGTAGCAGCAACCTTCTCATTAAAATAAACTAAGAACTTATTACATTGTTCAACCATCGCTTCCAGGCAGACAGGCTGCGGGGGATTTAACACCGTCCCGATTGTTCTATATAATATACATAAACCATGACTATTAGCTACAACAATACTGGACAAATACTCTCATTTAGCTTCTTCCACAGTCCTCTGATAATTGCGCCAACAGACAACGCAAGGTCAACAAAGCCACTGGAACAAATAACACCATCACAGGTAGGATGGCTAACATGTAGATAGGCTCCATTCATTTGGCAGTGTGTGTTAAATTTTGAATGTTGTTTTTGATTGGTTCCCTTGTTTGACTTTGCACTGCCTCTTGTCTATCAATCAAATCAATGCACACTGCTGTAAGCAGCCTGACTGCAACCAGTGAGTAGTCATGTTGTTGGACAAGAACGCTTTACAGTGCTGGAAATTCAACAATATTTTCCTTCGAAAATCAAAAAAGGGTTTTGCATGGAGCCCATTCAATAGGTTACATTTCAACAGTAATATATTTTGTAACTGTTATGTTGAAGAACATTTAATAAAATTTTGACAGTAATAAGTGTTGAGTGAGGCTTACACTGTCTGTTATAAATTTGTTAGAATCTTTCTGCTTTATTGCCCAGAGAAGCAATAAAAGTAATAAGTTACATTACTTTAAAGTAATTAAAACAGTTACTACTTATTGCATTCTTAACAGAGTAACTATTAATCTGTAGCCTATTACATTTTGAAAGTAACCTTCCCAACAATATATGAATATGAAATTAAAATTTTGCAAATGCTCTTCAGTGTTTAAAATATTGCTGTATAATATTGTACAGTACAATATAGGTGTATAGTTCATACAGTATAATGATCATGTGTTTGACTTTATTTCTGTGTTTGTGTGTGTGCTGTACTGTAGTTAATTTCCAGAGTCAGCAAACACCCAGACACACACACACACACACACACACACACACACACACACACAAGTATATATGCTGGATACTGTAACCTTTCGGTCGACCTCCACTGACAAGACTGATCGCTCCATTCATCTATGGGTGAGTGCACCAAGCACTCCATTCATCTGTGGCTGAGTGGATCAGGCCGACCAGCATTTTTCATACCGCCAACCTATGATGCATTTGGGGCTCTGGAGGAATGTCACTGGCCTGAATGCCCTGATCTGTCATGAGGCCCTGGCTACCACACCACTCTATACACATTAACAAACACACACAAACATGCTGTATGCAGCAGGGTGGCCTGTTGGCTCAGGTTTTCGGTTAAATTCCCATGAGTCTAGTTGGAGTGGCTTTGACTAAGATAATCAGGTGCCCTGCACAACCAGTAAGAATGACTTCATTACTGTAGCTAATAAGAGTACGTAGAAGATATTATACATTTACTGCATCCAAAAAGGTCATCCTCTGGTTATGTCAGTATTTTAATGCATAAAAACAAACACTATGATATGACAAACACTCATAACTTAAGTTTGATGTTATTTTTATTTACAAAACATGTAAATACCTCAAGGGTGTTATTGAAGGCAATACAATTCAGTTTATTCTTCTTATTGCATTAGTGATATATTTTATTGCTGGAGCGACTGGATAAAAACAAAAATAATGTGAATGAGCATGCACACATGCTTATGAATACGTAGACACATGAACACATGAAGTGTCCTTTGAGGCTGCATAAACTTAGGCAATAAAATTAACCTGTAATACAGTAGTGGAAGTAAATAAACATTGCATATTTATGGCCTGAAAATTTTGTTAAAATTTGTACTACATTTGTTTGGAGACCGGGTTACTGTCAGCCAGTGATCTTTACAACATTGTGGCTGAATTTATGCTTTTGTCAAGGTTTCAATTATTTATTGTTTATTTTGGTTCATTGCATCTTGCCAGACTTCAGACATGTAAAATTAATATGTGGAGACTTTTAATGAAATCATATTTGAGTAGACCTAATGTGGGTATATGTACATATAGGATAGCATAAAAGTCAATGAATAGCAAATGCTATTTGG
The DNA here is from genome assembly GCF_001952655.1 of Monopterus albus. Taxonomy (NCBI): domain Eukaryota; kingdom Metazoa; phylum Chordata; class Actinopteri; order Synbranchiformes; family Synbranchidae; genus Monopterus; species Monopterus albus. The sequence continues at coordinate 1,158,611 of NW_018128063.1, read as the reverse complement.
GGGTGAACTGATTATTGAATCAGTGATTTAGTATTAAAATTTGTAGGTCAAACACAGCTTTGCAATGAATCCAGTGCATTTACAACAGATTGAAATGTTTGACCTGTTAATTGGAACAATCAGATTTATTTTGAAAATACATACGTCCACCCACTGAGTTTTGTGAATACCCTTTCTAAAGTATGGCGTGTGACAGTTTGGACAAACAACTGAATTAATACAAGAAGATGGATCCATAGTCTGTAGTCAGTTATAACAGTGGCTGAATAGGAGTCAAAGAGGCAAAAAATAGCACTGTGATACTAATGGGTGAGTTATGAACACCGAAGTGGACAGGAGGAGCCTCTCTGGAGACCAACTGACCTACAGATTCACCCTGAACAACTCAAGCATTCACAGTGAATTGGCTGTCACCAGCCTTGGAGAGAGTGTGAGACAGAGGAAGAGAGAAAGGAAAGACAGAGATACTACCGTGTGCATACTGTTCCGTGTCCCTCACCTTGTGAATATGCCCATTTGTGTTGGACTTAAAGGGAAACTCCTTCAATTTTACACATCAGAGGATGTTTAAAGGTCTTCAGGAGCACTACAGCGTTTTTCTTTCTTATCACAGCACACAACATAGGATGATAAACAGGACATGTTTTGTCATCCTGGTCCCCAAGAAAACCTCCATTAGTGAACTGAATGACTACAGAGAGACGTATTGCCCTGACATCTGTAGTTATGAAGTCATTTGAAAGACTGGTGGTGGCCCACCTGAAGGACATTGTGGACCCCCTGCTGGACCCCCAGCAGTTTGCCTAACGGGCAAACAGGTTGGTGGACGATGCAGTGAATATGGCACAAAGATCCTTATTGCTTCCTACAGTATTATAACATCACTTCACTTCTGCATTTAACACCATCATCCCAGACATCCTCCAACCCAAACTGACCCAGCTCACTGTACCTGACCCCATCTGTCAGAGGATCACTAGCTTTTTGTGCAGCTGTGGAAAACCACATCCTGTACTGGACAATAACACAGGCGCCCCCCAGGGATGTGTGCTCTCCCCTCTGCTGTTTTCACTCTACACTAACGACTGCATCTCGAAGGACCCCTCTGTCAAGCTCCTAAAGTTTGCTGATGATACAATGGTCATTGGTCTCATCCAAGACGCTGACAAGTCAGCCTATAGATGGGAGGTTGAGCAGCTGGTCCTGTGGTGTAGCCGCAACAACCTGGAGCTGAACACACTCAAAAGAGTGGAGATGACAGTGGATGTCAGGAAGAGCCCCCCTCACCATACTTGGCAGCAACGTATCAGCAGTAAAGTCCCACAAGTTCCTGGGCTCCACTGTCTCCTGAAGGACCTGAAGTGGTCATCTAAAATCAATGCCATCATCAAAAAGGCACAGCAGAGGATGTACTTCTTGCTTCAGCTCAGGAAGTTCGACCTGCCCCAGGAGCTGCTGATACAGTTCTACAGAGGAATCATCAAGTCAAAATCGTATCAAAATAAGCATGTGCACATTGATCTTCAATGTTTTGGAAAAACAGAAAAGACTCCCTTCAACTTATTGGTATACAATATTTGTATCAAAAGGTGCTACTATCTGATTGGTCAAAAACTGTTGGGGAGGAGCCGTGGTTTAGACTTAACTCTCCCATTATCGGTCCTTCGGTCCATCTGTCCTCCTACGCCCTTTCTGCTCCAACCGTAAAGGACAGCGCCCTAGGAAGGGGAGGAATACTTATACTGCCTTAATTTCTACATAGACACTCACTTTAATATGTAACTACATTAATACATAACTGTGAGAAAAATGTATGTAAACTTATGTGTGCTATAAAATAAAAACCTAAAACCTAACAGCCTAACAGAGGCAAACTCAAGCTTTTCAGTTCCTAAAACTGAGATCTACTCTATGCAGCAACAGCTGTGTGAGAGCCTGATGGCAGGGATTGACTGGTATTATGCCATTTTATTATGTTTTGACTTTTTTCAGACAAAGAAAGGCACTTGCTGAGAATATGTGGTCAGTCTGCCCAAACCAGCTTTATTAGCAGGCAGCTACATTTCGTTTAGAGCACAGTAGTCTTTCAGTGAGGACACCGGTGTTCCAGCTGCACAGTATAGCTGCCTTCCCACTGTAGGAACCTAATAAGAGGTATACCCAGTGTTTCTCACCATCACCCGGCAAAACCTCACGGGTTGGTGCGGACTGTCCTACTTTGCTTTTCCACTGTATTTCTCCATGTTATTCTCTGTTTTGAGGAGACACATACTCAAAGCTGAGCAGAGGGAGAGCACAGGATGTGAAGGATCACTCTATGCTATAACAATCAGCCAGTATGAGCAGTTTATCAAACAGTCGTTAAATAGAATACAAACTTGCAGAAATGTGATGTCTTCACTGCTTTGCCTGTGGCCCACTGGAAGTCCCTGTTATAACCCTAAACCAACAAGTGGATGTCTGCAGAAGTGTAGTGGTATTTAATGAAGTACCAGAGATCACCTATGACATGCACTTAAGTTGTGGTTTGTTTCCAGGGCCATGTAAACACTTTTTTCTATGGTAGCAACTGTAATTGCCCACACGATCAAATGTTAGATCGACTTCATTCTCTGGTGTGGCAGAATAACAATGTGATTTAATAGCCATTTGTCACAGGGTGAATGTTATTGCCATAGATTATTTCTAGGGTGTAATCTCTAGTGGGGAACAGCTAGGGGACACATCCCACTCAAAATATGAAAAATCTGTATTTCATTGGATGAGCATATTTTTCTCCCCTAACTCTTGTGATTGGGTGGGCCTGGGTTTCAAGCGGCACTACAGGTATAGATGTGTATTGTTTTTCTTGAATAACTTTCAAACTAATAATGATATCAGTGTCATTCCAAATGTCAGCAGTAGGTTTTCATGGTAAAGCAATCACATTATGAGGGTCAAACTATAATGGGAATATTGCTTTTATGGCATTATGGGGAAATGGACTTGCCCCTTGGCAGAGGCTTGCACTGTCTGAGTGCTGTTTAGTTATTAGTATACTTCTGCTGAAAACTAGCCAGGCCAAACTCTGTGCTGTCAAGTATCACCCTCATTTTTTTATTTTTGTGAGGACCCTAAATCCTCTACAAAAGCTTTCACATTTCATAGGGAGACAACACAGAGGTGAATGAGTAGAGGTGGAGCGATGATGGTGGCTGATTTGGGCAAAGTTTGTGAAGCTGAAATAATGATGCTGATAAAATGCAGATCAGGCATCCAGTGGCACAGCTGGCAGCAGCTGGCAAAAGTGGCCCAGTTGGCCAAGTTAGCTGGCTGACTTCCACTGGACCACACACAGCTGCCCATTCACTGCCCCACTGATGACACCCCAGGGGCATAACACATACACACACAGTCATGTTTTCATTACTTCAGAGGACATATTCTGGAGTTTCATTCATTTCTTGAAAAATCACCCCTCTCCTAACAATAATCCCTATCTGTCTACCCCTGACCCTTCCCATAAACTTGCCCTGTTCTTAAGCCAAATTTTCACCCTAAAATGTAATTATTTATACTGTGGGGACATAATTTTTTGCCCCTAAAAAAGTCTGAGACTTGTCTTCACAAGCACACACATACACACACATGCATATACAGATGTGATGCTTTCATTTTATTTTCCTGCAGATGCACACATACACTGTTTTACTGAAAGCACACACATACAGTAAAGGAATGACTCACTCAAGTCCAAACATCACTAAACGCATAATTTTCACAAAAATATGTCCCCACTTAGACACATTTACACAAACCAACACAAATCTCATGCTGCTCAGTCAGTATGTTCCAGCAATCCTCATACAGACCTTGTGACTGCCCCCACACACCCACACAACACACATGCACAAACTGCAGTTCTCACCTCAGGGCAGAGATGTGCTCTGATGTTTCCGGGGCAGTGGGCAGTCACAAGTGTGTGTGTGTGTCTGACAGCTGTTTGTGTACATGTCTGTGTGTGTTTGTGTGTGTTGGCGTGGTGCCCTAATTTGACAGAGCCAGAGCAGTGGTAGATCCCCAGTGCAGTTGATTTAGCTTGATGTTGATCCTACAGGCCTTGTCAGCTCCAACATGCTCCCTGTCTCCTCATGTAGCCCAGCATGACACTGAGTGCACACACACATGCACACAAAATTAACATGCATTTGTCTGTTGTGGCATTACCAGGGATTTTGTGTTAATAAACTCGAATCGTGCCTCACACCTTTTTACTGTAGAAGTTTGTTTTTAATTTGCCTTTACATTAATATATTAGATTTGTTTTTATATGCATATATTATATTTAGTGAAATTCTGTTATTTTTTGTACAATTTCATTATTTACAATTGACTCTTATTTCCAAGTTCAATTTTGTAATCTCATGAACCATTTGTGTTCTGTTCCCACTTCTGCATGTTCTCTACACCAGTGATTCCCACATCTATATATAAAGAAACAAAGAATGAATCATAATTTAGGAAGGTAACAGAATTACTTGTTCACTGAGTAATGTACATTGAGTAATTCAGTACACTCCTTTTGATTGGCCAGCACTGCATGTGATCCCTGAAAAAGCAGCAGCGCTATTCAGAATCTGTCCTGATCCTCTCAATGATTTGTGGGTGTGGGAATTTCAACATGTGAAACAGAAATCAAACAATATCAACAAGATGGTTAAATTACTGGTGACTAGCAGCCTTCTTTGTCAGACACTTTTAGAAATTTGACATCCACTCGCTGGTTCAAGTCCCCAGGAGGGGAGCGAGGCTGTGAAGTGATCTTGGGGTAGTGGCCAAACTGCATTACCACAACTTCTGCAATCATCATAATCTTCCCATGCACAATATCAGAATTTGATTGACTCCATTTGTGTAGTCCACTATAGTCTTATAAATATTTGCTGCACCAGGTTCTAATATTTGATTAATTCTCTATACACTATCAAGGATAGCCAAGAGTTGGACAGCAGTGATAGCTGGAGACAGTACTGGACAGTTAGCATATCATGGCCTTCAAACAACACTTAATTTAAATATATGATTAACAACTGCACATTTGACTGTACAGCACAATATTTTAGTTTATCACTTTTTTCTTTCATTTTTAGTTACACTTTTAATGTTTTCTATTGTCTCGTGGCTAAATGGAATTGTTTTTAAGTTGTCTTACTGATTAAATGAAAAAAATGACTAAACTGAGATTCAAATTATATATTATAGTGTTTGGTCCAAATAACTCTGGTGATTTTCCCCCAGTTGATTTTGGTTCCTTGGAACGGTACATGCGGTCCACCGTTACTAACCTTGGTGTTAAAATAGACTCTGATCTTAGAATGGAATGTCAGGTGAATGCAGTTGTACGGGCCAGTTTTTATCACCTCCGGCAGATGGCAAAGGTGAAGCCTTGCCTTTCAATTTTGGCTTCCCTGCACTGGCTGCCGGTGTGTTTTAGAATCCATTTTAAGATTCTTTTATTTGCTTTTAAATCTCTAGATGGTTTGGCCCCCCTTTATCTTACAGAATTGCTACCTCCCTATAACTCCCTCCTGGTGCCTCCGATTGGCTGACCAGCTGCTCTTGGAGGTATCGAGGGCTAGGCGGAGATCTAGGGGGGACAGAGCTTTTTCTGTGGGGGCGCCTAAGTTGTGGAATGCATTGCCCCTTTATATTAGACAGGCCCCCTTGTTGTCCACTTTTAAATCCTATTTGAAGACTCATTTATACCGTCTGGCGTTTGAACCAGTATGATCCTGTGTCTTGTTGAGCTTGTGATTTATGATAGGGGGTTGTTTTAAGTATGTTGTTTTTGTTTTGCTGTTCGTTTATGTTGTTTTTTAAGGGGTATTGTGGATATTGTGTTAAGCACTTTGGTCAGCTTTGGCTGTGTTAAATGTGCTATATAAATAAAGTTGATGATGATGATGATGAAATTCCAACAGATTCATTTTCTGCTTCAGAAGACATACATGTCCTGTAAATTATATGTCTCTCCTGGAGAAAAAATACGGGGTCCCCTATCTGGCCAAAACTATTGATTCTTTGTTGATGTAGACAAAGAAACTATTGGTACATACCTGATCAACTAAAATCATTCAGCCTTTATTTACATAAAGCAGTACTGTGACTGTCTCATTTCTGACACTGGCCAGTGTGACACTGACTCAACCCTTTGGGAGACTTAGAGGCATTTCGTTTTTTCTGAAGCCTGTTATATCTGTGTTCACTGCCTTCAAGATTGTAGATGCAAACAAAAACAATGTGGTATGTACAAATATGGTAACAAGCTACCAGAGAAATGTCAGCTGGGCGAAATAGACTGCTAATGTTAGTTTGTAGTCTAGACAACTCATTAGCTAGTCTGCTGTAGTATAGTTAACATCTTGGTTAACTATACAAATACAATTTGAAGTACTTTCCCACTAATAATAATAATAAAATACATTTTAAAACATTATGTCAACATATTTGTATCGAAGGACATCTTTTTACATCTTCAGTTTATACATTCTCTGTTGGTTATGTGTAATAGAGTGAAAAAATATATGCTTGGTGTGTATTTAGAGGTTGGCGTGTGTGATAAACACAGGACTGGGACTAATTTTCCAACCCAGCGAGGAGGTTTTTAAATAGGAAAGAAATCCCTCTCCATGCTCTGTGCCTGACACTGCTGAGCCACTGTGTGTGTGTGCGCTGTTTGTCTTTTTTACTCTCTCTCCCTGTCTGTTAGAATGAGATTTAATGGCCTTTCTTTTATTTCTTGTTTGTGCACTTTGATACAAACATTTCTCTCTTTTTTGGACCTCCCCAGTAGTGTTTGTGTGTGTGTGTGTGTGTGTGTGTGTGTGTGTGTGTGTGTGTGTGTGTGTGTTCATCAGGCTACTCCTGCTGGAACGGATCCTCTGAGGTAAAGGCCAGATTTAATCCCAGGGTCTATCTAATCTCCTCACATTCACATCTGAGATTAACACACACATAAACACACATACTGATATATGTACACATAGTGGTTTGATGCCTGCCATCATCTGCCATTCTCTGTGTGTGTGTGTGTGTGTGTAAAAGACTGTGCAGGAAAGAGTTTTTAAACTCATTCTGCCCTCCTGGCTGAAAGAGATTAATTATTAAGCCTGTCTAGGCTCAGCAACCTGTGGGTCAGATGTTTCTTCACTATGCTGAAACACACAAACGTAGCTCCTGGTGCCATCTGCCTCAGGCCGGCTGGCCAGCATTGTCAGTGTGGTAAGAAGGCTAGGATCAGAAATGAGAACAGCATGTACTATGTTTTTTAACATCAAAGATGACTGGCTGTACTCACACACACACATACACTTGTACTTCTAGCTTTGTGAGGACACTTATTAACATAATACATTCCTTAGCCTCTTACCCTAACCTTAACCATCAGAACTAAATGCCTGACCATAACCCTTACCCTAAGTTTAACCTAAACCTAATTCTAACTTGAACCTTAAAACCAAGTCTTAAGCCTCAAAAAGCGGTTTTGGGAAGTGAGGATTGGCCAAAATGTCCTTAGTTTCCAAATATGTCTTTACTCTATAACAAAAAATACTTTTTTGTTCCTCACTATGTAGCAAGTAGAAGAACACACACACAAGCTGTCCATAGATGAAACAGGGCTGTGGTCACTCTCTCTCTCTCTTTCTCTCTCTCTGTGCTTTTTGCTCAGGGTGAAACCTGACAAAGGCAACCAAAGAGGGCAGTGCAACGGGGAGGTTGCTCCGCCAGGCCGCACAAACGCAGACATAAACACATTGACTAATGAAACTCAGTCCTGGAAAGTGTGTGTGCAAAAGACAGTGTGTGTGTTCTCTAAGTAGCTCCATCTGTGTAGAGGTGGCACCAGAGATGTTTACTGGAGGCTTTAGCCCATCAACTTATTGTCAACAGTTCAAGGGACTGTCAGCGCCCACACTGTGTATATGTGTGTATGAGGCAGAGAGCGAGAGCGAAAGAGAGCATATCTGGAGGAGGTTTGTGGTTAGTGGCACAGAGCAAGAAAAAGAAGAGCAGAAAACAGAGGGGATCTCTAAAAATCTAAAGTTGGCCTTCTAGGTTGAAGAAATCTCATGTTAAAAGTGCTGAAAACAGGAAGTAAATGAGAATCTGGTTGAGGATACCAGGCATTTTTAAGTTGGTAATAATAGCACTAATAAAGAATCATTACCATTTACCAGGTTTACTTTATATACCAAACATCAGCTAATTTTATTGACTAGTTTTTCATTTGTTAAAGAATAACAATAAGACAATTACTTTATCTGGAGCTACACTCAGTGGCTGGTACTGTTGAGAATTTGGATACACAGTTTCAATCATATTTGACAGAGATTGTGTTACACAGCTATGGGAATTCAGAGGCTCACAAGTATGAACTTAAAATACAATGAAAATCTTGTCTTTGCTGCAGTGATGTAGTTTAGAATTGAAGTGTGTATGAGGGTGTATCAGTACTCCCTGACATTACTGCTGGGTTAATACAGGTGCACAAAACTCACCACACCCAGCCACACATGAATGTGGCAGTTCTAATGGGGAACTATTCATACATGTGGACACTGCTACAACACTGGTATTTGTCAGGAAATCAAGTGAAGACAGGTCTTTCAGGATGATAAAGACCAGAAGGAAAGAAAATGTATAAAGACACAATCTTTACTTTCTCTCACAATTTGTTTTTTTTTATTTTACTTTTCTTGTGTTTTAACCACACTCTTTGAGACCAAACTCGAACTTCACTTATTAAAGCCGCCCTGTTGATGCACATGATTGTTGTGCTATCACTTGATGCAGAGTATTTTTCAACATCTGGGCATTTTTCTTTTCCTTGACTAACTTTTGACAAATGTTCTACTGTCTGAGGCAGAGTTGGCAGCGGGGAATAATGGTGTTTCTGGATGGAGTGGATCCAAGACAAGCCAGGTTTAATTTACAGTAGTGCCCTGGCAGGCAAATGACAAACACATGCCGAAGCCAAGCGTCACACAACACGACAGCCTGGCCGGCCCACCCAGCTTGTAACACAAAACACTGCCTTTTCATTTGATTCTCTCTCTCTCTTACTGTGCCATGTTTTTTTAATTGCATTTTTACAATTTTTTGTGAAAGGAGAGTGAAGAAGTGATGTAGACATTGTTGTACACCAAGGTGTAAAGCGAATCCAAGCATAAGTAAAGCTTTGCAAAAAATGAAAGAAAGGCTGCAGTACTTTAAAATAAATGGACATCATTTAGTGACACATACATGTTTATTTTTTAGCATTTTCACTCATCTAGCATGTATCTAAATATATAGAACTTGTGTGATGCCTGTTCATATACATACTGAAGATTGTTCAGACCTAAATTCTTTATTTGATATACATGACACGCACCCAGTTTGAAAGGGATCGTAATCATAGCTGTGAGTTGGCACTTAAAAGGCATGAGCCAACAACAGGACCTGACCCGATCAGACTGACTTCAGGTCTAAGATTCTCTTGAATACTTATCAGTATTATAACTTTCCTTCAATAACAAAAATACTTCAGTGTAACAACCATTAGAAAATATTATAAATTAATGTGGATGTATTACCTCTCCTCTCTATTACATATTATGATTTTATAAAAATAAAATAATTGAAATTCTTCATTATTTACACAAACACACAAATGAATAAATGAGCTCCCTGATGGACTAGTGGTTAGGGTGCAGCACTCTTGCCGTTGGGGCCCAGGTTCATGTCACAGTTCTGTCAGGAAGGGCGTCTGGCACAAAACATGTGCCAAAATGTCAACGTGTGACGATAAGGTTATTTAATATGGCTAGACCAATGTGTTTTACATTTTATAGTTATTGTTTTAAAAGTACTAATACAATAGTGCATATAATTTGTTCCTATGAAGCAACAAGAGCAGACAAGCACAGTGGGAGTTTTCCTTCTCCAGGTAATCCTCCAGTTTCACTGACAGCAGATGACACAGGCAGATTAATACCACCATCAACATTTGTTGTATGAGTGATATTAGGAGAGATCAAAAAAGAAATGACATAACAAGAGCTCAAATTGATGAAAACATTTTTGAAATGTGTTCTATAATTACCTTTTGATTTGAATAGCTTTGAGCACTATTGTGTGTGTGCTGTCTCTGTCTCAGAATGTGCATTATCATTCTGTATAACTGCAGGGGCCGCAGCTGCAGTGCCCTTCATACACACACTCCCTGTGTCTCCCTGTCCTAGGCATTAACTTCCCTCTCTGTAGCAGCTGGAGTCACACTGTGGTGAAACCTCTGCTCCTGAAGGCAGCACATATACAGCTCCATACATCATGTGTATTTGTCTTGAATTTCATCAAATTACTACAGTTTTATATTTGATAAAGCTTAGGAAACTGTTCCAGGATCAGTATGAGTCAATTCACTGGAAACCATTTGAAAACAGATGAGCCTTCTCTGTACTAAATGTGTCAGAAATCAAAACAAGCCTTTTTTGAACAGGCCTCTGTTAACACAGAGGTTGTTCATGTTTATTACAGCCTGAGGCCAATCACAAGGGCTCTGCTGGTTTGTTCACATTCTGTTTCTGCTGTTTTTCTGTGTGCTACATTATGTTTAAAACTGACAGTGTGTCCTTTTGCACTACATGTGTATTGTATCATTTTGACTCTGGATGTGGGCACTTTACATTATAAGCTTGTATACTTGTGTGTGTGTGTGTGGAAGTACACTTGGGGGTACTGCATTTGAGCATTTTTCTTTTATGGCACTTTTTCTGCGTCCCTGGTAGGCTAGTGATTAAAGAGCAGTGCTCTCGCCGCTGCGGCCCGGGTTCGAATCAGGGTTGCGTCAGGAAAGGCATCCGGCATAAAACACGTGCCAAATGTCAACATGCGAGTCGTCAGTGTAACGATTTGCAGTGGTAACCCCTAAACGGGAAAAGCCAAAAGTGACTTTCTTTCTTTCTGAAAATTTTACTAATTTATGAATTGTTACACAGTAAATTTAACTTCCTACCAGTGTTTAAATTGTTAAAATTAGCACCATTTAAACTAGCTACAGCCTTTAAATTAGTATTACAGAACACGACTTTTCCTTATTTTACTCTTTTCCTGTGTTTTCATTGTTGTGTGTAGGGTTTGGGGCGCCGAATGTAAAAATAGCACTTACACTAGTTTTCTCACATTTAGCTGAATGTGACAAGTTTTCTCACATTTAGCTAAATGTGACAAAGTCTAAATGTAAATGTTAAATATAAATTTAAATGTTAAATTTAAATATTAAATGTCTTGCCAAGTGTAAAACTGAATATTTAGTAGCCCCACAGCCTTTCCCTCCCATTCCCACGGACCCATGGATTCAGGTGTGGGCGGGGCTGTGTTTGAGGTCTTTGAGTCAGCATCACTGATTCGAGTTCAGCATCATGGGCGGGGCTGTGTGCTGTGCTGTAATAGGGCAAGGCTGTGGAGCTATTAAATATTCAGTTTTACACTTGGCGAGACATTTAACATTTACATTTAACATTTACATTTAGACTTTGTCACATTCAGCTAAATGTGAGAAAACTAGTGTAAGTGCTATTTTTACATTCGGCGCCCCAAAGTAGGGGGAGGTGACAGTGGGGTGGGTAAAGCAGTCATCTCCCAACTGGAAGGTTGAAGATTCAAATCTCTGTGCCTGCAGTCCACATGTTGAAGTGTCCTTGGGCAAGACACTGAACCCACCCAACTGCCCTCAATGGTTAGAGCCATCGGTTGAGTTGACGCCGCAGATGGCTGCCTCGGTTCTGTACGGGAAACAAATTGTTGGTGTTTTTATGAACAACAAAACATGCAACTGCCTGCCCCTGGAAAATTATATTTCATATTAAGAAGACTATGTAACTTTTGTTGAGTAATAAGAGTGATTGAGTTTAAGAATACTACCTGGCTAACACAGGCATCACTTTATGCCCAGTACAGTGATCAGTAACTTAAGAGCTGGGCACGTGAAACATACTTGAAGATAAATAATGCCACTCTGAACTAATTGTGTGTGGCCACTTTCTAAGTGTTTTAACACTTCTCCTGCAGGCATTGGTATGTGGGGATTAACAGACCACATATGCACAGGACAAGCATGTGTGCACAGCAGCAGTGGCCGAACAAACCCAGGGCTGTGTGTGTTGCACACACCAGTTTTATCCACTGAAATAAAGACATCTGTATCTCAACCTTTCTCTCTCTCTTTCTTTTTGTCTCTCTCCTTCTTGGATATTGATTGAGCTTAGCAATTTGAGTACAAAGAGTTAAGGCCTGAAAGGCGAAACAGCCATGATTTCAGAGAAGTCATGAAAGTTTAAAATGCCTTCCCTTTCAGCCGGGTCCAGGGAGACGTGTTCTCTGTGTGAGTGACCCCCCGGCACATTTGGAGAACCAGTGGTTGAACCTTGCTCATCCTGCGTTGAATCAGTCAATACCTATTATTAGCTACTGCCTGTCCTCTGCTACAGGGCCTGATGAGCCAGAGACAGAGAGAGAAGGGACTTCTTGAAGGCCTTGAAGTGGAGAGAGATGTGCTTGGATGTGTGTTTCATGGTTTACCGATGGACAGCGAAAGTGTGAGCATGTTGTGGGTACGTGTGAGGGTGGCAGTAGTAAGTGTGTGGAAGCATTTTTTGTGATTTGTAATGTGTGTGTGTGTCTGTTTCTTGGTTGTGCATTTACAAAGTCTGCATGTTCAAGTATTTGAATGCATGTGGGGCTGCTTGTGTGCATATTTATGAATTTGTGTGTACACACATGTTTTGTGTGTGTATATGTATGTTTTTGCTTTTGCCAGTGGAGGGGGAACACGTGACCGTATTCCTTTTATCAGGGTTTTTGTGCGTGTGTGTAAAATTGCATGCTCATGTGTGATCACTGTGTGTGCTGCCGGTGTCTCTAGATGAAACTGTTGTGTGTGTGTGTTTACTGTAACACTACTGGTAAATATATATGCCTGTTTGTGTGTTAACTAATGAAAGCACAATCCTCCTTGTAACAGATATAGGCCACAAAGGGCTACTTTATGACTAATAGGAAACACAAGCTTTTTCCGCTGAATTACTGACCTAATTATATAAAAATGTAACTACTACACTACCTTTACAAGGCTACAACTATAAAAAAGGGACACATACAAAAGCATACACTTTTTCAATTGGCATGTTTGTAAAGAACATTATCTAAATTGTGTTTTATACTGATTAAAATCAAACTAATCCTATTCCCATATGTGAATTATGTCATTTATTTTTGTGAGGAAATAAAAAGAAAAAAATGTAGCATATATGATTAAAAATCTCATCATTAATTTTGCATGGTAATGAAAAAAAATATTTTAGTCTAAAATACATGAGTAAGTTTAATTCTAACTTTACATGTTTGCACTATATGATAAACCATATGAACAGTCTCTGGTGGTGTATACTTGATATTGTTGCAAAAGTTTGACATTGAGCAATATGATAAAATGCTATTTTGATATAATAAAGAAAACTGAATAAATAAATGCATTGGGTCCAGGTTTAGTTTGATTTATATATTATTTAGTTTTAGGTATCGTTTCTCGTGGACCCTAATACAACACAAAATATATATCCAGAAGAGCACATCGAAGCCCAACTTCTTCCAGGGGAAAAGCAACAGCACTTTACATGGTTGAAGGATTTTCACTCAATTGACCTAGATTCTGGAACTAACCGATGGCATTCGATTAAAGTATCCTTTGTTTTGGGAACAAGCTAAAAAGCCAAGCGCTGTACTACTGTCCATGTTTACTGTGTCTGGTGTGGCAGAAGACTTTATTTTCTAGGGCATATCTGATTCAGCTAGGCTTTTATAGGAAATGGGGTATGTACTTTTTTGTTCAAAACAGGAAGAGCCGTTTTCTTCCTGGCAAAGGCTAGAAAGGTTTATGGAGAAATCATCCAGTATTTTTTTTATTTTAGCTTGTTACACTTTTCCCCCCACCAATGTCTTATTTTATACAGTTCTCTAATTTATCTAATTTGGCAGATATATTGATATTAAAAATGCTACATGTAGCACCTTTAAGAGGCGAAGAAAAGCTCCACAAGCCATAACTTTTAATGGAGATAAATAGTCGGTGTGAAGGTGTAGATTACTGAAACACCACAGTGATTGTGTTCACACAGGAAGTCAAACAAGTCCAAAATAAATTCTGCACAGCGTGCACCAACATGTCAAAGCACCCAGAACAAAGCAGGATTGTTTCTCTTTCCTCTGAACTACAGTACCATTTTCTCTTGAGTCTGAATCTCCCCTAAAGAAATAAGTTCAGTTTGGCAGCAGCTGAGACGTATTGTGGCCTGACTGAACCGAGGTTCCTCCTCAAGACAGTCTGTAACAGTTAACTGAAAGGGCAGCAATTACTGCACATCAGATGCATCTGCAGACAACTCTCCAACTCACATGCATGTAGAAATACGTGCCACACACACACCCAACCTGTCACATCACTACATACTCGCCATTCAGCGCTTCGACATAACACCACCTGGAGCGAGGCCCAACAATAATGGATTAGGAAAGTCCAACTCACACAATGCCTGGCCCCTGACACACAACCACACGCTACACACACACACACACTTTCCCTCTGTTTGCCCAGGACTCAGTGTGACTACACTGCTATCCTTATGAGAGTGCTGAAAGGTGACATAAAGATAAAGTAGGAGGACTAACTTCTTCCTTCTCTGTTCAAGCATGTACTAGGTATAAGCAAATTGATAATGCATTTGTGGATATGTGTGAAATTATGTGTGTTGACATATTGACTGTCGTTACATGTTTGAAAGAATAAATCAAATCAAATCATTACACAGGTGCTTACTTCCGGGGGCCAGTTGAAGCATTAGGATTTAGTGATAGAATATAGGTTGGATTAGTGTAATGGTTAGACTGAAAGATTAAATCACAAAGTCTTTTGGGAAAATGGCTCTTGGGCACCATTGTTTTAAGGTACATATTTGCATGAGGAGAGCAGTTTGTGCTTAAGGTAAATTATTAAGTGAAAAGGGGCTATAAAGTTTAAGCCCTAAACTAAAATAAAAACTGTCAAAGTTGCAGAAACCTATTTGGCCAACAATTTGAGTGCTAAAAAAGGAGATTAAATAATTTGACAGTTTTGATTTCTCATAACCTCATAGAACAGCAAATGTACAAGTAAACCTAAACCCCTAGTGCATTAGCCTTGGTTGGTTTTGATAACTATATCTTGCTTCACTATGTTTTTAAAGACATCTATTGTAACACTTAAAGTTTATACCAGGTTCTGCTATATTAGAGGTATGTTTTCCAGTTGTGAATGCATTTATATTGAAATATATATAGTGAGCAAGGCAAATTTATTCAGACTGCAGATTTGTGTTTTCAAAGTTTTCCTCTGTTTTTATTGGTTAAGAATTTGTTTGCCATGTTAATTATCAGGTTCTGCAGACACAATGGCATCATAACAACAAATTCCAGCACTGACAAGGGAACTGAAAGGAGATGACACAAGTTGTAAGTAAAATCCCAGTTTTAGCTGTATAACTGACACCAATTATTTGTTGCATATTCTTGTATTATACTTGTGTATTGTTTTACAGGTTGTCATGACTTTTAATGTTCCATGTCCAAAAAATACTGTGCTCTGCAAAGATGAAGTCAACAACAAATTTCTAGCAGAATCCAACCAAACAACTGACCAGGTCGATTATTCAGCCAATAATACTGTAAGTTGCCCTAAAATTAACCAGATTTCAGTACACAGATGCTATCCCATTTTAAATAACAGCTAGTATATTGTTCTTGTTATTTTTTAATATCTCAATTGTCAATGTCAGATGGAGGACATGACAGCTCCCAGAAGTGAAGCCATTGTGAGCCGATCGCCCCCAGTGGCTGGTTGCGCTATAGGTCATAAATCCTGCCTCCTCCATGTTAATGGATGGGGCATGAGCATAATTTAAGATTCCTCAGAGGTGATTTCTGCCATATTTGGTAGATATTATCACACTGAATTGTGTACAAGTGGTCATTTTTCTGCTAAGTTGGATTTTAATAAATTATTGGATGGCATAAAAAGGGGTGTTTTTCAGATGTTTTGACAGCTTTGATTGGTGGTCTGATATGTTCCTCAACTACTTGGTCACCATTGCGCAGAATCTGGCTGTAAAATGCCAAGATGGCAGCCGGTGTATTGCTGATATTTTGGCTTTACTTTTAGTTTTATTTCCATAACAAAAGAAAAGAGAAAGGTAGTTTGTTATTTATTATTAGTATGCCACATATGTTGAATTTTTATTTAGTATTTAGAACTTTTACAACACTTACATATGTTACAGCTTGGAGATGCATGGAGATACTGCTGCGGATCCCAGGCAGCTGGGGACGCTGTGTTGACTGGACCACTAGAGAAGCAACCTGGGGTTGAAGGAGAACTGTGGCATGCTATATTAGAGCAGAGGATGAGTGTGAGAAAGGATAACAGGTATACGGAGATAGTCTATATCAAGCACTAAGACAGAGGACATGAATATAGGTGGATGTTGCTGGCTCTAGGCAGGAGAGCACAGCTGGTCAGGAAAGTAGTCCAAGGAGGCAGGAGCTGGCGTAGGAGATCACTGGCCTGGTGTGAGGAATCTGGATAGTGGTGACAGCTGGGGCAGGCTGACAGGTGACGATAGAGCAGGTCGAAGGGTGACATGATGGGGGATGAAGGCAGAGGTCCAGTGCCGGGGGAAAGAAATCACAATCGGCAGCAGAGTACCTACTTCTCTTTCAAAACACTGGTAAACAGTTCATAACTCAAGACAGCCATCAAAATTCAGAATGGCAGATACCACAAAGTCTCTAGAAGCAGTCAAAATCAGAATAACAGTTAATCCTACAAATTGTTCAAGTATAATGCCAACATACGGAGTTACTGACAGCATGACAAGAGATCATCTGGCGACGAGGACACACCAACGCACAAGTACTGCTCTGATGATTGAGAGCAGGTGTGCCTCGTAGCCAAGAGTGCGTTCCCACACATGCGGGGGTGGAATTGCCGACAGTACCCGTGCCTGCTGACAAGGTGCTGGGAATGGCCTGATTCATGGACATAACAGCATGCAAATTGGGTACTTTTGATACTTCTTCTACTTCCATTATGTTTAAGGTCTGCAGACAGAGAACAAGAGGTCAGTAAAGGCTTAAAACCAGCAAACGAGGGCACCAACAGAGATACTGATAAAAGAGTGGGACAAATTAGCAGGTACATTTAGGATAGTTATAAGAAGACAAGTGTGCGCAAATCCAAGACCTACAACAGCTAAAAGTCAACTATTCATTTATAAAGCAGTCAGGATAAAATGTCACCACAAATTTTCATGGAAGTACCCAATATTTATATTTTGATTACTGAGAAATCGAAGTGATATATTAATCATAATTCATTTCAGTTATTACTGTTCCTACATTATAATACTGTTACGTGTGAGTGTGGTGTGTACCCCAGTTGCAGACAGAGACCAGGAGGAGTGGGAGCTAAAGAAAGTAGTTTAATGAACAAAACACAGGTAATGCTGGGTGGCAGGAAGATGAACAGGCTCCAGGTAGGCAGGGAGTGCAGGGGGCAACCGAGGACCAGGAGACCAGGAGGGACGAGGAGACCAGGGAGGATCCCAGGAGGGAGACAAAGAGGGACAAGGCGACCAGGGACCAGGGAGGAACCAAGATGGACGAGGAGACCAGGGAGGAACCAAGAGGGGCGAGGAGGAGAGCCGGCAGCAGGAGAAACACAGGAACCAGAGGATGAGCAGGAGAGCCGGCAGCAGGAGATACATAGGAGCCAGAGGACGAGCAGGAGAGCGGGCAACAGGGTGGACACAGGAACCAGAAGACGAGCAGGAGATCCGGCAACAGGATGGACACAGGAACCAGAGGACGAGCAGGAGAGCTGGCAACAGGGTGGACACAGGAACCAGAAGACGAGAAGGAGAGCCGGCAGCAGGATGTCAGGTAAGCTGGTATACGTAGCACTGGCAGCCTGAGTAGCACTGGCAGCTGGAGCAGCGCTAGCCAAGTAGCGCTAGCAGTCAAAGTAGCAGTATCAGCAATCAGGGAACAGAAGGATTAAGAGCAGAGGACTTACGCACTTAACCAAAAGAAACGGCGAGCTTGCTGACTGACCAGACGCAGAATAATCAGAACTGCTGAAATGCAGAAACAAACAGGAACAGGATGTTGAAAGACGGTAAGCTCAGGACACGAGCACATAATGCTAACCGGGTAGCATAGCATAAATGTAAGGTAAAGGTATTGTATGAACAGAAAACAGGTGTATGTGTACAGGACCGGACTGGGAGATAATGAGCAGCAGGTGAATGACATGGTGACTGATTGTGGTGGCAGAACAGCGAGAAACGGGACCGGGGGATAACGAGCAACAGGTGAGTGGAAAGATGACTGATACCGGTAACAGTAGCGGGGAGAGAACAGGTATACAGAAACATAAACACGGGAAGCCGAGCCACGCGACATCACAAATACACAATGAGATGTCCTGTTATATAACAAGGTGGCAGCAAGCCCATTATTTTCTGTATGAAGACAGCTTGAAATGAATTATTACACTAGAAAATTCCATTTTCTGAAGAAAATGCGTATGGATGCTGAGTGCTGAAAGATCGCCCTGAAAATGTTGAACATTTTGACACCTGAATGCTTTTGCTAGCTGAAAGTATACTGAAGTTGGAATTTTCCCATTCATTTGAATGGGGCAAGATTTTCAAAATAAAGCTAAATATTTTTAAACTATGAAGTTTAGAACGATTCTGCATAGAAGCATGAATGTCCTTGAGGAGCTGAACATTTTGATAGCTGAAATTATGCTGAAGTAGATTTTTCCCATTCATTTCAATGGGGCAAGATTTTCAAAATAAAGCTAAATATTTTTAAACTATGAAGTTTAGAACGATTCTGCATAGAAGCATGAATGTCCTTGAGGAGCTGAACATTTTGATAGCTGAAATTATGCTGAAGTAGATTTTTCCCATTCATTTCAATGGGGCAAGATTTTCAAAATAAAGCTAAATATTTTTAAACTATGAAGTTTAGAACGATTCTGCATAGAAGCATGAATGTCCTTGAGGAGCTGAACATTTTGATAGCTGAAATTATGCTGAAGTAGATTTTTCCCATTCATTTCAATGGGGCAAGATTTTCAAAATAAAGCTAAATATTTTTAAACTATGAAGTTTAGAACGATTCTGCATAGAAGCATGAATGTCCTTGAGGAGCTGAACATTTTGATAGCTGAAATTATGCTGAAGTAGATTTTTCCCATTCATTTCAATGGGGCAAGATTTTCAAAATAAAGCTAAATATTTTTAAACTATGAAGTTTAGAACTGCTGCATTTGTTGCTGCTTAAAGTGTCCTAGATTTTGTGTTACATGCATAATTGCACAATGACTCTGCTGCACATGCTGCTCCCATGCAGCATACATTCTGTTATATTCTTATATATTTCTTATTATATTGCTGCATCTGTTGCTGCTTAACCTCTTAGGACCTGGCGTACACATGCATGTACATCACATTTTGGGTTATATTACCACAGAAGTTAATTCTGCTTAACTGAGACCTTTTGGCCACATATATGAACACTTACACTGCCATCTAGTGGTGTTGAAAGAGTACAACACTCTACACGTAAAATTCCAAATGGCGGAGAAGACAAGAGAAAGTTCGGGTGGGCACTCCAAGCCCAAACATGGACAAGGTAAGAAATCCAATCATATTTCATGGCTAATTTTTGGCGAGATATGCATGAAAGAATTGTAATTTTGTTATGACATGCAAAATTGGTGAAAATAAGTAAAGGTGTTGATAGAGTATGCTGCTAAACATGACTCAGTATTGTTGAAAATGTTAATAATGAGCAGGTGTGTGAGTGAGTGTGTGTGTGTGTGTGTGTGTGAGTGAGTGAGTGAGTGAGTGAGTGAGTGAGTGAGTGAGTGAGTGAGTGAGTGAGTGAGTGAGTGAGTGAGTGAGTGAGTG
Organism: Monopterus albus; assembly: GCF_001952655.1. Taxonomy (NCBI): domain Eukaryota; kingdom Metazoa; phylum Chordata; class Actinopteri; order Synbranchiformes; family Synbranchidae; genus Monopterus; species Monopterus albus. Next base: position 1,138,521 of record NW_018128063.1, on the reverse strand, counting down.
AGTGAGTGAGTGAGCGAGCGAGCGAGCGAGAGAGAGAGAGTTCCCAAATACACCCAATGTGCAGAGAAGGGATAGTGGTTATATTGGTAGAAGGATGTTGGAGATGGAGCTGCCAGGCAAGAGGAAGGCCAAAGAGGAGATATATGGATGTGCTAAAAGAGGACATGAATTTAATTAGGGTAAGAGTAGAGGATGCCGAGGATAGCGTTAGGTGGAAGCAGATTATTCACTGTGGCGACCCCTAATGGAAACAGCCGTGCACCATGTGCAAATCCATTGCTTGACAGCGTTCAGTTCAATAGAGCCAATCCCTGTTGATCTTCAAGCAAATCATCAGTTACAGTGCTACAGGGGAACACAGCCGCAGATCAGTTATCACATTCACATTGTCAATACCTGCTTTGTGCAGCATCAGTGCTCTGTAAACATTTTGCATCCTCAAGCATATATTGTGCTTTCTTATAACAATGTTGGTTTGTCCTGATGGATAGATTCAACATACAACAGAAGGACAGAAAACATTACAAGCTCATGCACAAAATTAATACTTTTCAGTAGAAAAAGACAATTTGTTTGACTTTAAATCACTTTACTCTTGACTTTAATCTCTATCCAAATAGTTTATTTTTTGTTTTATAACAGTTCATTCCTTTTATTTTCATTTTGATCCATTCTGCCTGTGTTTTTCTAATCAACAGGTAAAGAAAATAGACATAGAAAATGTTAGTCTCTATACTGTATGTGGGCCGAATCCGGCTGAGTTGCGGCACATCTGGCTAACTGCCAAATTCGGCAAATGATTACGGGCCATACCCGAGCCAAGCATGGCAACGGATTCCGGCTAACATGTGGCGCATGTAATCTGGGCCAGTTTTGGCTGAGTACAGTTGGGCTGGACGTCGGTCTGTATTTTTCCTGACTAACTGGAATACGCCCCTTTCATTTTGTGACATTTTGGAGATGACTTAAATAGATCCTAATCCTGTTATATGCAGAATGAAAATTAAAACAATTGATCTTATTCTTAGTATTATTATTGTAGTGATTACAGTAGGCTATATATCTATTTATTAATGTAATGTAATGCTAATGTTTTAATTATGTTTTATTTGTAGAACATACCGTAAAAACATAAGAAAAAAGTATAATCATGTTGTTGGCACGTAGATTGCGCCTCACTGGCTGTTTCGCAGTGCGTGTGTGTGATGTCTACGCACATGTAGCAGTTTGAAATGGCTACATGTTTAGTTTTGACATAAACAAGACACCCCTCTATTTTTTGTTAATGTCAACTGCTAAGCTAATGGTAGCATGTTAACTGAAGGTTTAATGGATAAACATAATGTAGCGCTAAATGTGACTTTACAGAGTAATTCACATGGCAGCATACGTGGTATGTTTGGGTTGA
>NW_018128063.1:1129225-1136861 GCF_001952655.1 Monopterus albus | reverse complement strand
TATTTTGCCAACTATATATTTAGCTTATTTTCCTGTTTTGTTTTGGAATACTGGCTAGTTGTACGGTAACTGCAGTGACTCATTGCATTTTTACACATGTACAGGGACATGGACTGTAGTGAGTCTCAACAGGTCATGGTGAGATATGCACATACTGTATGTAAAATGATGCATGCTGACAAACATATCAAACTCTCTGGTAGAGTTGCCCCCACATTTCCACCTGTAACATTTGTAATAATGTAAGAACTGTGAGTTGTTGCTATCAGTCTTGTGCAATTACCCATCATACCCCACTGTACCTGTTGACTCTGTTCAGTATTTTTGATTAATTACTTTGATTTGTACTTGTCACTAATGCCAAAACTGTCTTTTTCTGCTAAGGAATCACTGTCATGTACCATTTGTTTATGAAACTTTCAGATGCGCATCCACACTAATAATAATAATAATAATAAAGAAGAAAATAACAAGAGTGTGGATGCGAGCATCCACACTAATAAAGAACAGGATAACATAGTATGGATGCTTGTCAGCATCCATACAATAATAAAGACCAGGATAACATAGCATGGATGCTGACTCAGCATCCATACAATAATAAGAATAATAAAGACCAGGATAACATAGTATGGATGCTGAATCAGCATCCATACAACTACAAGGGCACTTTTAATAATTGATCCTGCACACTGTTTTAGGCCACTCATTAAACTGCTTTCTGATAAATGCGTGGCTATATTAGATTTTTGAAACGGAGAAAAAACAGCCACTCCAGTACACCAGTGCATTAGACAAAATGCTGACATCATCATGCTAATATTCTCACAATGACAATGTTAATATTCTGATAATTAGCATGATAACACTTGGTAATTAGCACTAAACACGAAGTCCATCTGAGGCCAGTAGGTATGCCATTAGTTTTGCAGGGATTTGGCCATAAAGCTACAGTAGATGAAAGGTCAGGGATTACCAAAGTTTTTACAAATCGTGTATGTCTATACCAAGTTTCACAGCGATCCATCCAATAGTTAGAAATTTTATTTGGATTCAAAAATATGAACTATAGGGATGCATTGATCCTGATTACTAGTATCAAGTATTGTTCTTGTACTTGTAAAAGTTGTCCACAGCAACATAACATTAACCTTAAGCTGGTGAAGTAGGCTGTTAGGAGGTGGTGAAGAAATTTTAAGATAAATGATGATGACAATTAAATCAGGCTGTGGGCTCTGCTTCTCTGCTGTGTGTCTGAGATGGGGAGAGACACACAGCAGAACAGAGATGAGGTTGCATTTTATGGACACATCAACGCTAAATACTGGGTGCAACAAAATCCAACAGAACAACAAACTTGGATAAGTGTGACATATTCACTCATCACTCGCCTGGTCCTGCTCACCCACTAAACTCATACATACAAAGTCTGTAGGCTTCCTCTCCATGACTGAACTTGTCAGGTCTGCTCGGCGCTACCTGCCTCTTATTCCCGTTCTCTCTCCCGCTGTCTCGTCCGGTAGGCTCGGCAACACAGCTGAGACGCATCACCTGATGATCCACTCCCTGGGTGTAGCGCCCAGCTGAGGCTCATCCCTGATTATCAACTGCCCCTACTTAAAGTGCTGGCAGATGCTCCTTCGTCGCCAAATCATTGAAGTTAAGGTTGAGGTTTTCGTTCGATGCAACCACACACGTGATTCTGTTTACACTATGCTTCAATCCAGCCCTGCCGCAACTCCTTGGACCTGCCACATCCCTGCATGATTTCTGCTATGTCCGCTGCATTCACCTACCAGCCAGCGGCTGCTCAAGGCTACTAACTAAGCCATCTCCACTCATTCCACCTAAGTTCTCCAGCTCAGCCCATCTCTTCTGGCATGTGCAACCCGCACGCTTTCTCCTGCTCTCTCACACCCTGGTGAGAGACACCAACTCTAACAGAACTAAACTCAACTCAGCTTACTCTTATTGTAAAGCTCACAGTGTAATGTAAATTTTTACAGCCAGCCAAAAGTTCTCATTGTAGAGGCCTTTTTATCTTTATATTGTTGTGAGAACTGTCTGATTTTATATCCCCATCCTCTGAAGAGTACAACAAACACGTGCATACACACTGCATGCACACTGAAATGATGTCACTCCTTCCATCTCTCTCTGGTGTGTGTGTCCAGTCCTCAAGGGGGAATCCCATCCTCCTATTAGTGCTGGAACTCACGGCCTGGCTGTCTCCTCCTCTGGACCTGTCCACAATCATTATCCTGACCTCCGCTCCACAGCATCTCCATCCGTCTACATTCCTAACTTCATCACCACCTCCCCTTTCTGTGTCCTCCTTTACCCACTCACCCATTTTATTCGTTATGTTGTCTTGGTTCTGTATTTCCCTCAGCCACTGCCACAAATGTAACTGGGCAGAACCTGCAAATTAATTTGCAGGCTGATTGTGCCAGCATTTTGAAATTTCTCCTGTTTCTGAGTTTATTATCACAAGGGTCTGATCAATGTTGGTAGTGTTGACTCAAACTATAGCCATATCCAGTGTAATTTTTGAGTGATCTTTTTGAAGTGAAGGTCTGAAGGCAAATACTCAAAAGAAAAACTATTTGATAGGCATGTTTTTCCTGAGTAATTTTGTCTGGTGGGTGAGTTCACTATGAGAAAACACTGAACAGATGTTTGGTTCTACTGAAAACATTCACTTGTGGAACAAATTAAATCCTCAGGTCCCTCAGCCACTGCCACAAATGTAACTGGGCAGAACCTGCAAATTAGTTTGCAGGCTGAATGTGCCAGCATTTTGAAATTTCTCCGGTTTCTGAGTTTATTATCTACAAGGGTCTGATCAATGTTGGTAGTGTTGACTCAAACTATGTGCGAGGCATTTGAGGTCCAAGTTATCCCAAAATCACCTGAGCACCAGGGCTGAACCTATAAAATTGTCATCAGCAATACATGACTTAATTATGTTTCAGGTTGGTTCTCATTTGGTAAAGACAAAAAATAAAAAAGGCAGAAAAAAGAGAAATGCCTTCGCCCGTGATTAAGCATTTTGATATTTCAGAAGCTATTAGAAACACTTATTTGCAATCTGGTTCTTGAATTTATATGTGGTGGCCATACACATGGTGTATATTACTGAGTAATTCCCTACTAGATCAGCCTTGAAAAGGCTCTACAGAGCTCCACTTACCAAATCAGTCTTATTACATGGAGATGTTGAAATCTTAACTGTCAACTGCTCAGCTCTAAAAGTTTAAACTAAACCAGATTTTTAATTAATCACTGAACAGACATACAGTACAGAGGATACAGTAAATACATCTTGAGATTTTTGTAGGCTAAAAGCAAAACAGCTTAGCTTTATGGAGGAAACAACTAGCAGTTGAAGCCATCTAGTAGCATATTTTTGTCTGCCTACAAATATTTACATATAAGAGGTGAGATGGAATTTTCGCAATACAAGCTGAATAATGAAACTGTGAAAAAGGAATTAAACTTGGTATATGCATATGCTATGCTTGGTACATGTTTCTGCTTATCTGTGCAGATAAAATAAACAGGAAATACATGGGCAGAGCCTGATGATTTTGCAGCATAAAAGGAAAAGGTTAATACATTGGCCCAGTGCTAAAGAATGAATCCTTTTATTACATCTTACATTTTATTATCATAATAATGAGTGATGCTTAGCTAGGTCGATCAAACTCGTTAATGCTTGCCATTACACTATGTTGCTTTATATAAAAATGAATATGATACTAATAGTATAGACTGTATTGTTCATTTCAACCCGAGCTTTACAATTTCCTATTCATTTGGTTTTTCAGACACACACTCACAGACTGCAGCCACCATGAAAGATGCTGGCTGACCATCAAGAACAATGGAGGGTCCAATGTCACGCCCATGGACAATTTGACACTTGGACAGGAGAAACTGTTCATGGACAAGGAGCATTACAAGGGAATTTCTTTGATTTAGCATTGCACTGTAGCAATGTTGCACTCACATTGTACAAGACTCCAATTTTTCTTTTTACTTTTTTTTCTAGATTTGTAGTTTTTAGTCCCAGCCAATGCTGATTCAAGTGATATCACTTAAGGTAATCAGATGTCACACAGCCCCTTCTGTGGCTACAGAATGCTTTATATAATTGACTTCAGCTACTGTATGCAGCTGCGCTTCCTAACACCTGCAAAGTGACTTTTATGTGTAAAATCATTAGAATCCTGTGTTGAAGGAAAAGATATATTGAATATTCATCTTGCAACTACAGTACAGAAGTATTTGTGCCTTTTTGTTTTATTTGTTTTGGTAAACCCACAAACCCTTGTCTTCAAGTAAAAGCTGCATGATTGGTTCTAAATCATACAATACAATCATGATGCATGGACTGAAGTAGAGATTTTTTTTCTTAAGGGAACAAACTGTCATCAAATATATGATGCATTTTCAAAATATTGCAGATCCTAATCCCTGTAAGATGAATAGCTATTGTATGAAGGCCATGATATGCTAACCCCTGGACATAGGAATAAAGCTTAACCTCACACTAAGGTGGCATATGTGAAACATATTAAAGCTCCAAACACTGCTTGAGGTTGTATGACGGAGATATTCACTCAGTAATTGACTACCATGAACCTGTGAACAAAGTTCCCTGCAGACCTCCCTCTCCCATGTTATTAATTCAGGATAAGACCCCAAAACCTCCCAAATAATATCAACTTGCAGCTAGGCAGCTACCTCCTTATACCCTCAGATGTTACTGTACTGAGAAATTTTTATAAACCAGTATACTCTGGCTCTTTGAGTAAGTGTTACATTTTGTCTGAAATAACCAAAATAAAGCATGACACTGGCCACTTAAGACCATATTTGCTTTGCACAGTATTTAGTTGGCATAATATGTTATTAAGGATAGGAAATTCAAATTTGTATTATGTAATAAGTAAGCAGCTGGATATTTTATATAAAATATAAAAATCATTTTAGCAGTTCATTCAATGCTGTGGTAGGCTAGTGGTTAAGGCGCAGCGCTCTTGCCGCTGCGGCCCGGGTTCGAGTCAGGATTGCATCAGGAAGGGCATCTGGCATAAAACACGTGCCAAATGTCAACATGTGAGTCATCAGTGTGACAATTCACTGTGGCGACCCCTAAATGGGAAAAGCCAAAAGTGACTTTCTTTCTATTTTAGCAGTTCAGTGTTGTAAACACTGAATTGTTGTGTAATATCAAACACTCATAACGTTTGTGTGCCTATATGTGCAGCTTTAAACATTACTTAAAAATGTAAACCCACTAAAATCATAAGAATGTTAATAACATCCAAACTGACTCAGTAAAGAGAGAGAGTATTAAACTCTTTCAGGAATTTTATATAGAAGGTTAAAAAAGTTACAGCACGGTAGCAAGCAACAAGATATACAGTAGCATTAAAATCATCAATAATTGTCTTGATTGGCTTAAAATCTAGATAAATCAACTAATGCTTCTAAACATCAATCTAAAATGATCATACTGATCATAAGAGCAATTTCTTGATCTGAATAAAAGTCATAGGATTCCTTACTGGATCCTGTTCTTAGCTGGCTCAAGGTGGGGTGGGTTGTGGCTTTCTGTTGAAAATCTTCATTTCAGAGTAAAATCATCGTTTAGGCAAGAATTCATTGTAAATCATTTTAAGCAAAAATTCATTGTAAATATTTTTTAGGCAGAAATTCAGTTTCTTTGCTGAATCATGAGGCTTTAACACAGTTCAATGTCCCATCCTGACATCCCACTCTCCGTAGCAGCTCTATTGATGGTTTCATCCACCCCTAGAGGGGTGCTTTCATGGACTGCCTCTCTGTGGTCTCTCGGTCTTCTGGAAGTCAGACAATCAACTGGACAGAGCCTCCAGCTGCAACTGTGAAAGAATACTCTCATTCCTCTTTTTGCCAAAGCTTTTAAAGGATTCTCATCAGTAGACCTCATCCTCTCATCCAACCAGATGCCGCAGTTTGCAGTTAATACCTTATTTGGTGTGCAAAATCGTGGTCTTCAGAACTATTGCATATCTTTTACTGTCAAAACTCAAGTCCACTGCCCACAACTGACCTCCACCCCACTGTGATTCAGCTGTTGTCAACATGGCGCCCGTCAAGGCTGATGTGTTTGCTCATTTCACTGTTGAATGCTGGCTTTTTTTTCCTTTTTTGTGTGTTTTTTGCTTTCTGTGCAGTGCACAATTGTCATGCACTGCTAACATACAACAGACAGGCATTGCTGGACATTGCTAATCACAACCCTCTGGAATTCACCGGTTTTATTCCACCAGAGCTACGACTAATCGTCCGCTCCCGCAGCAACCACCATCATTCCCTTGGAAGGCCCCGAAGCACCGATCTCAAGTGAGCAGGCTGACCCCAGGACAGCGATCCAAAGACAGAGACGCAAGCAAGAGGGGAGGCCTTCATGTTAGGCTAAAAATTTGTGCTAGCTGACCACTGCTACCCAGCCTCTTGCTAGCTAACGTGCTGTCTCCGGAAAACAAATTGGACGAGCTAAAAGCCAGGATTACAACACAGTGGGAAATAAGAGTGCTGCACTCTCATTTTCACTGAGACCTGGCTTTAAAACAAAGTCCCAGAATTTGCCATTCAGCTACAGACTCACTGTGTACACCGAGGAGACCGGATTGCAGCCACCAGTAAGGCCAAAGGGAGAGGTGTGTGTGTTTATCAACAACTCGTGGTGTGGAGATGTACAGACTGTCTATAAGCACTGATCACCAAATGTGAGTAAATGAGTTTTTATTGCTGAAATGCCGTCCTATTATCTACCAAGAGAATTTAGCTGTGTGTTTTTGCCTGGAATATACATAGCTTCAAGAGCTAATTCCACAGTGGCTCTCGGCAAACTCCATGATGTCATCAGCACACTAGAGACAGCTCACCCCAATGCTGTATTTATTGTCAAGGCGACTTTAATCGATGCAATCTACGGACTGTATTCCCCAAATATTACCAACATGTGAACATTCCCACCCGGCACAAAAACACAATCGATCATGTTTACTGTAACATATGTGGTGTATACAGGGCTGCACCCCGCCCCCACTTTGGACACTCAGACCACATTTCTTTGTTCCTATATCCAGCTTACAGACAAAGACTGAAACAAACAAACCCTGTCACCAAACAAGTTAAACTTTGGAACATGGAGACTGAGAGCACGCTGCAGGACTGTTTTGCTCGGACAGACTGGGACGTGTTCAAAGCTGCAGAGTGAGGAAAGAGAGGCAGACCCAGGTAGCTGACTTTGGTGCAAGCAGTGCTAAATTTATTTACAGTGCAGTGAGAAAAAGTCCATACGATAACAAGTAAGTGTAGAATGATGAAAGTAACCGGGTGTTGATCAGCAGCAGAGAAACCAGTTTGTGGTGAGATGGATGGGAGAAGGCTGGGCTGCGGACGCTGGGGTCACTCCTGAGCTGGTCAACGGGGAGACGGTGGCGGCTATGGAGAAAGAAGGCAGGGGTTGTACAGATGAGTTAAGGAGACTGTGCACCGACCTGAAATGGTGGAGACTGGAAGGGCAGTGTAGGTCCAGGGTCCGGAGGAGACGTCCGTGGAGGAGAACAGCAGAAGG
>NW_018128063.1:1123421-1128972 GCF_001952655.1 Monopterus albus | reverse complement strand
CCGGGCAACCCGTACAGGCCCCCCCCCCCCCACAAGGATGGATACCAGACAGACAAAACCACCATCCCAGGGAGGGAGGCGGAGGCCACCGGAAGGAGGGCATCACCGGGGCTCCCCAGGTTTGTCCGGGTCGGCGCGGTAGAAGGAGGTGAGATGGTCAGGATCAAGGATAAAGGAGTGGGGGATCCAAGACCGCTCCTCCGGACCATAACCCTCCCAGTCCACCAGGTATTGGAAACCTTGATCCCTAGGGCGGACATCCAGGATCTGCCTGACGGTGTATGCTGGACGGCGGACAGAGGGGACTGGAGGAAACCGGTTTGATCTGGGAGACATTAAAAACAGGGTGAATACGGAGGGAGTCAGGTAATGTGAGTTTGACTGCAGTGGGATGAATGATTTCCTGGATGGTAAATGGCCCCAGGAACCGAGGTGATAGTTTGGGGCAGGCACCTTTGATGGGAATGTGGGCGGAGGAGAGCCACACCTGTTGCCCAACCTGGTAGGTAGGAGCGGCCCGACGGTGGCGATCAGCAAGCCATTTGTTTTGGTCAGCAGTATGTAAGAGAGCGGCCCTGGTCTCACCTCAGATAGACTGACAACGGTTGATGTGAGCTTGGACAGAGGGGACAGCAATATCGGTTTCAGCAGAGGACAGAAGGGGAGGCTGGTAACCAAGGGAGGCCTGGAAGGGAGAGATATCGTTGGAGGAGCTAGAGAGTGGGCATATGCCACCCAGGGCAACAACTGGCTCCGGCCCTCAGGTGAGGAACTGGTTACACAACGGAGTGTGTTTTCCAGCTCCTGGTTCAGCTGTTCAGCTTGGCTGTTGGGTTGGGTGGTGATAGCCGGAAGAAAGACAGGGACGTGCTCAGATGGCTGTGCAAAAAGCAGACCAGACGTGAAGTGAATTGTGGACCACGGTCAGAAACAATGGTGATAGGAGTGCCGTGAATGCGAAAGACGTGCTGAACCAGGAGCTGGGCGGTGTCTAGTGCAGTGGGCAGTTGAGGCAGGGCGAGGAAATGGGCGGCTTTGGAAAAATGGTCGATGATGGTGAGAATGATGGTGTTGCCCTGGGAGGGAGGCAGCCCGGTGACTAAGTCTAGGGCTATATGAGACCAGGGCTGGCTAGGTGTAGTCAGCGGCCGAAGAAGACCCACAGGGGACTGATGGAGTGGCTTGGATTGCGCACAGGGAGCACAGGCGGCTATGTACTCCCTGGCATCTTTCTCTAGGGTGGGCCACCAGAAGTAACGTTTCAGGAGTGTAATGGTTCGTTGTACACCCGGATGGCATGCTAGCCGAGAGGCATGGGTCAAGGGTCTGGGCTCTAGCAGCCTGGTGGATGTATAATCTATCTGGTGGTCCCACCCCCAGATCAGGTTCTTGTTGTTGGGCCTCCCATATGGTATCCTCGATCTCCCATGTAATGCACACTACCACACAGGAGGTGGGCAGAATGGTTTCTGGTGTTTTGTTGGTGGCAGGGGTGCTGTATTGTCGGGAGATGGCATCTGGTTTCTGAATTCGGGACCCCGGCCGATATGAAAGGGTAAACCGGAACTGATCAAAGATCAAGGCCCACCTCGCTTGTCTGACAAAAACCTGACAATATTCTTATATATTTTTATTATATCTCTATACTTGCTGCTTTAAAGTGCCCTAAATTTTGTTACTTATTTATCTACTTTATTTCATTTGTATTGTGTGGCATTCATGTGGATGGCAAAGTGTCAGGGCCGCTCGGCGGGCGCCATTACACTGTGTAGTGCATCATTACCTCTTACATACCTAACATTAGGTACTTATGCCTGACACTGCAGGACCGTCTGATGATGTGCGAAGAGAATGCTACGCTGACAGTAATCTGTGCGTTTTGGCTTGACTCTGTTCACACGACATAGGCGCTACACTACACACACACATACATAGTCTCGTTTCGTCTCCGCAGCTTTGTTACTTGTCCTGTTACATTCTTGCCCGGTTTCCCATCGTTTGTTTGTTTGCTTACCTGTTCGTCCCGGTCTCCTTGGTTATCACTGCCCCCCCTTTGTTGTCACTACCTTTCCTTTGTTTGTAAGTATTATGGACCCTGTTTTTGTTGTTATGTTGAATTGTCATACTTCTCCCCATTAAACCTTTATTTTGCATTAGCACCTGGGTCAGCAATCTTGTGTCCTACCCCTAGTCCTCCCTCACCCTCCTGGCGAGGGGGGCTAACCCTAACACAAAGTAAGAATTTCATTATACAGGGAAATGTGTTTCCATACTGTGCGCATGACAACAAACACTTTGACTTGACTTGACTTCCGATTCTACTTCTCTTTTCTCAGAAAACTAAATCATCCTTATATCTAATAAAAATACAGGAAACTCACATCTGATTGAAATACAAAAAAATCCCATCATTGCTTTTAACTAAACAATCAGTTTACACACTGATTTTACACAAAACTATCAATGCCTTAAAATTAAAACATGAATCTCTATATTTTGACTACAGCACTTGACTAAACATTGATTATCATTGATTAGACATTGATTAAACAGTAATTACCAACCAAATCTTTACTTTTGTGCTTGAAACCATCATTTTTACAAACTCAGTCTCTTTATTTTTTCTTTTTCTCTTCTCTCTGTCGCGCACTCACACACACTCCTTGCACTTACTCTTTGCAGAGATGTGTGTCTTACTTTTTTCTATGATTCAGCATCTTTCACTCCTTAGATTTAGATTCTAGATGTAAAATCACTTTTCATTGTTTTTTCCAATACTACAATCATTTCACATTTTATTCTTACACATCTACATTATTTCAAACAAAACACACACATCTTATGATTATCTTTACTTACTACATATCTTAACTTTCTACTTTATGCATTTTGCCATAGCATTTTAATTATTTCTCTCCCTTTTCCAGCTCCTCTTGCTGTTTCCCTCCTCTTTTTCAACACCATTTAGTGGCAATTTCCATATTTCTAGCAACCATTCTTACTCCTCTTGTGGGACTAACTGCAAGGAGACAATTTGTTCTATAGCCTCCTACAGCTTTTTTTTTTTGTGTGTGTTTCTTGTGTTTTTTCCTGGTTCTCTCCGGGACCCGTATTTACAGCTTTGCTAACACTATGTTTAGCAACCTTTTCTTTACAAATATATTTGTATTTTAAGTAAATGATTATGATTAACTCTAACACTCTCTAAACCTCCATACACACAGACACAAACCTTTACTCCACACCTTAAGGTTTTGCCAAAACTGAGAATGGCCAACAGTTTGGAAGTTTTTTCTTCAAGTGTGTGTGTGTGTGTGTGTGAACTTGGAGGTCCTTTCCTGTCATTTCAATGTTCTTTACCTGCTGGAGGAGATGATGATCGGTCCCCTGTGCTCTGCTCTGAGCCTGGTGGATGACAGGATCTTACAGAGCTGATAAACACAGACGCTTCACAACCTGCTTGGCCTCAGCCCTGACAGTGACTGAACTGGCCTCAAATCGCCTTTGACAGGGACCAGTGTCAACACACCTACAATTCGCACTTAACCCTGGAGTGTGTGCGTGCGCGCACACACACACTGCTGAATGTGCTCAAGAAGATATACAGTTCCTACAACAACACAATCAGTGACAAACGTGGGATTACATATGAAGCAAGCTTAAACATTTGTAAAATATGTAAACTGATTTTCTTACTTAAACACAAACATCATAACACACAAACAAGCTTAGCATGTCCCAACCTATTCAAGTTTGGGTGAGCTGACATCACCTCAAAGCCATGACTGTCATTTCACCTGCAAATGCATGAGGATGATTTGTGGCAAACACCAGCATGTCTGAGGTGTCAGGTTCGTAGCTGACCACCTCCACACCCACAGAGGCTCAAATACAGCTCTGAGGAGAGACAGTGATCCCAGGGAATCTTGTCACAAAAAGAGGAAAGGTAGGGAGACCTGTTAGACTGAAGAAAGGAATGTACTGTAAACTGGCAGAGGAAAATACTGTAGATAGGGTGATATTAAATTGGGCTTACAGGACACAGTCAAATATGCACAAACACACAAGTGAGTCAGTCCACTTCATATGAAGCAGTTGGTTTAGCATGATAATACAACCCCAAAATGGAAAATGTTTGGACAATATGTAAAATCTAAATTAAAACTGAAAATAGTGATGTGTAAATCATCTTTGTCCTGTATTACATTGAAGACAATATAGCAACTTTCGTGGATCTGGAGAAGGCATTCGACTGTGTCCCTTGCGGCGCCCTGTGGGGGGTGCTCTGGGAGTGCGGGGTCCAGGGCCCTTTGCTAAAGGCCATCTGGTCCCTGTACAACCGGAGCAGAAGCTTGGTTCGCATTGCTGGCAGTAAGTCAGACTTTTTCCCGGTGCGTGTTGGACTCCGGCAGGGCTGCCCTTTGTCACCGGTTCTGTTCATTATTTTTATAGACAGAATTTCTAGGTGCAGCTAGTGGCTGGAAGAAGTCCGGTATGGGGACCACAGGATCTCGTCTCTGCTTTTTGCAGATGACGTTGTCCTCTTGGCTCCATCAAGCCAGGACCTCCAGCGTGCACTGGGGCGGTTTGCAGCCGAGTGTGAAGCAGCTGGGATGAGAATCAGCACCTCCAAGTCCAAGGCCATGGTTCTCAGTCGGAAAAGGGTGGCTTGTTCACTTCAGGTTGGTGGAGAGTTCCTGCCTCAAGTGCACCTCAGCTATGTCGCTCTCAGTACTTAGCGGCTCGTTTGTCGGTGCATCCCGCTGATTGAGTCCCTCCTTATCTATACCTCTGGCAGACGTTCCGCCGTCGCAAGAGCATTGCCACATGTACATGTACTTAGTGTTTACCCAATATAAGTGATTTTGATTTCTACACTGACGATTATGTACGTCGGTTATATGTTTTGTTTGTTTTATGGAGACTTCCCCGCTGACAGTTCCTGTGCGGTGGATCTCGTGGTATGTATTGTATTAAGTGTAGCGAAGCGACATTAGACTTTTTTTTTTGCTGACAGTCCCTGTGCGGTTGTTTTTTCTTTTGTCGTTCGCCACTCTTTTTGTTTTTTCGCCTGTCCGTCCTTATCTTCCTGCCCTCTTGGTTTTACCCCGTCAGTCCCTGGACTCACCTGTTTGTTCCCGTTTTTTTCCAGTCATCTCCACCCATGCCAGACTGCATAAGTAAACTTGGACTTTGTTATGCTCTGTTGTTACTTTGTGTTTTTTTACTGGTAAACCGTCATTTTTTCCCCCCTAGCACCTGGGTCTGCACTCTTGAGTCCAACCACAGTTCTCCCTCACCTTCCTGGTGAGGGGGGTTACCATAACAGGCTTGTTCCCTTCAGGTTGGTGGAGAGTTCCTGCCTCAAGTGGAGGATTTCAAGTATCTTGGGGTCTTGTTCACGAGTGAGGGAAGGATGGAATGGGAGATTGACAGGCGGATCGGTGCAGCTTCTGCAGTAATGCGGTCGATGTACCGGTCCGTCGTGGTGAAGAAGGAGCTGAGCTGTAAGGCGATGCTCTCGATTTACTGGTCAATCTACGTTCCGACT
>NW_018128063.1:1110966-1123211 GCF_001952655.1 Monopterus albus | reverse complement strand
TTTCCCCGGAGGAGCTGGAGGAAGTGTCTGGAGAAAGGGAAGTCTGGGCATCTTTGCTTAGACTGCTGCCCCCGTGACCCGGTTCCGGATAAGCGGAGGAAAATGGATAGATGGATGGACAATATAGCAACACATTATTTGATGTGATACCTCATCAGTTTTATTCTTTGTCCAAACCAAAAAAAAAAAAATTCACTCTCTTCTCTTTGTCTCTCTTCTGTTTTTGTTTTGTTGCCTCAGATTTGAGATTAAACCATCTTTTTAATTCATCAGTCATGCGCCCTGTTATGGTTTGTGGTCTTGCTTCCTATTTGGTGCTTTTATTTTGGTTTTCCTGTCACCTCACCTGCCCCAGCTTTACCCCAGTTCACAATTACTCTTAATTGCTTCCACCTGCTGCTCATTATCCTCTGGTGTCCTGCTTATATATTGTCCTCCTTTCCCTCAGCCTCTTGCTGGTTTATTGTGCTTGCTACAGTATGTCCATTCACCACACCGAGTTTCTATCTTATTGTAAGTTCGTAATGTTTCATGTTTGTTCTGTCCTGGCTTTGTTTTGTCTCCTTCTTAGGTTTTGGATTTCTGCCTGTCAGTTTTTTGGTTAAGTTTCTCCAGTTTGACTTTAGTTCCTTACTCGGCTCCCTGACCTAACTGTTTAGTTTAGCTATTTGGTATCCTTTGTTTTTTGCCATCAGGTTGAGCACTTGTATTTTTCCCCCTTTGGTTTCTTGTCCTGTATTATTTATTAAAATTCTATTGGAACCTTCCCTTGGCTTGTGTGTTCTGCACATTGGGTCCTACTCCTCCAGTAAATCATAACAGAATGGACCAGCCAGATATGGGCCCAGCAGCCACTCGATGGGAGTCGAGGGAACTCGAGTGCCAACATTTCAGCATTTTAGTGTAACATATCATACTGTGAGTCCCTCTATCCCCAGGCAGCTTCCAGATCTGCGACTGCAGGGCTACAGTCCACCTGGGCTCCTCTGATGGTCTTCCCCGCCATCCAGCTAGGCGTGGTGTCTGTCAGTCCCAGACCCCGAGTCCTTGCCCTTTCTGGGATCCTAGTTAGCTCTCTGTCCCGGGGGGCTCAGGAAGAAGCGCCACAGGAGGAGGGGTCAGAGCCTTCATCCTGGCCAGCCTCGTCGCTGCAGTCTCCATCCCAGGCCAGGCCCCCAGCCGCAGCCTCCGTCCTGGCCAGGCCAGTCAAGTTCAGCCCTTGTATTTTTTCACCTTTGGTCTCTCGTCCCGTTTTTTTGTGTGTGTGTGCTTCACAGCATCCACACTATGTTATCCTGCTTATTATTCTGGTTTCTTCCATCCATTTTGGCACCTAATTTCTTCAGTATACTTTTTCCTAAAAAAGCCATACAGGTATCAAAATGTTCAGCATTTCAAGGACATGCTTGCTTGTATTTTTCTTTTTTGTAACCTTTATACTTTTTAAAATATTCAGCTTTTTTCAGCAAATTCTGCCCCATTCAAATGAATGGGAAAAATTTTCACACCTTAATATCTTCAGCATACCTTCAGCTAAAAACAATTTCAGAAATTCATACTGTAAACTGCTTTTTGACATCTTTTATGGCTTTTGCATAATTATATTTTGTCTCATTTCAATAGCCACACTCTAGTATTCCTCAAGGTGTAGGACTAATCTTTTTCTCTCACACACACATACATACAAACACCTACATACCTACAAACACACCTCTACTTGTTTTGCCTATTTTGTGGGGACCAGTGGGAAAATTTTCACATCTTAATAAGTTCAGCATACTATCAGTTAGAAAAGCCATTCAGGTATCAAAATGTTCAGCTCTTCAAGGACATTCCTGTTTGTATTTATTGCATCTCAACCTTAAGATTATTCAACAAAGAACTTCAGCCATTTCTTCTCACCCTTCAGCCATTTCAGTAATTGATTTCAGGCATTTTCAGAGCGATCCTTCAGCATATCAGCATCCACATGCATTTTTGACAGGAAATGCATTTCTCTAGTTTTTATTAAAATTCTATTGGAACCTTCCCTTAGCTTGTCTTTAAATTTTTGTTGTACCGTTCCTGGCTTTATCAATTTCTCTTTGCTATTTCTATGTGAAATGTGTGCACACAGCCATATAGTCTCATGCCCTCTTATGGACGTTAACCTGTGCTAATTAGGAACACCTGGCATGCACTTTCAGCTTACAGTAGGAAAACATGGGATTCATCAATATAAGAACACAGACACAAACAATTCTGCAGTTTAAGAATGAGTTCATGAATCTGACACTGACTTTTCTTAGAACCTTTTTTAAGATTAACCTGTGAAGAAATTAAAGAAAACACTTATTTGATGTTCAGTGGTCAGCGGCCAATCATTTCAGCAGGGAAATATAAATGTCTCTCATAGCCACAGACTTGTATTTTTATTATAACAAATTTCAAACCTGTTATCAGGCATAAAAGTAACTTTTAATAATTATTTTACATTTATGCAGTGCTTACATTCAACCACTGATTAAAATAGAAATAGAATAAAGGACATCTTTATTCTAGAATTCTATCAGTGCACAGAAGAAGCATATAAATGGAAAAGGATAATAAAGAATACAGTAAGCCACACTAAGTCACATGTTGAGATCATATCTTAACCATTGTTTTTGCTTACATTATTTTACATTTGACGTTTGTTTACAATTTAAATACAAACCCCATTTCGATGTAGAAACTTTTTTTTAATCAGGTGAAATTTTCCTTATTAGTGGGGTGATTGATCTCATATTTTGTCATATATCAAAGTATAACACTATTTCAGAATACAAAATAAGCTCCAAAGGAAGAAATATTTATTTTTAATATCAGAAAAGGTTATTTTAACTCTGGTATGTGATAACTGACATTTTTACAGTGTACTTCACATGCCTGGGCGTTGTGGTACCCATTGCCAAGTAAGTACCTTTACACAGCTGATATACACACACAAAATTACAGTGCAGGCACCCACAATTTGTACACTTGTGTAAAGTTGACACTTATAGCATAATTAGCTTGGACTCCTCTGTCACAGTGCTCCCTCCCACCTCTCATTAATCACTAGCACTGTTTGTCTTCTAACTCTTGGATGAACCACTCTCTGAAAATATGGTTAGAAGTCTCCAACAAGTTTTTTGCTTTCCCAGACTGGCAGATGCTGACCATTTGGAGCGAGAAAAACAAACACAAAATCCCTCTTGTAATCCCTTCATTACAGCTTCTGCTTTAAACTCAAATACTCCTGTACTTTTAAAACAATATTCCCAATCCCTATAATTGTATTGGTATTGAAAAAAACATTTATGCTCATGGCTGTTGCTCATGTCCTCTGAGGTGGTGTGGTGATCCTCATGGCTAGTCAGGCAAGAGGTGCAATTGAAGGTAATGGCATTGGTGCTTCCCTATGGCCCAAGGTTCAAAGCCCTTCACATCAGCATGGTGGACTCTAACCACTTATATCCTTGGTGTCAGAACACGTTAGCCCTTTTTCCCTGCTCCTGTATACTGAAATATTATGCCCTTCAACTCAAGTAGCCAAATTACTGATTTCTCAATAATGGCAGTGTACATGTGGCTGCTGTTTGAGAGGTTAGCTTGGGGCTCCAAAAATATGTCTAAGCTAAAAAACTTCACAAGAAACACAGGACTGTTTAAACATCTTTGGTGCAAAGTGTAAGCCAAGATGAGGGGACAACTGACACACATTCTACCACCTGTTTTAAAACAAAAAAATATACATGATGTCATGGGCTTAATGAACTTTGTGTTAAATAGGTGGTACAAAAGCAATGGATACTGATCTATATGTGGGGGGGGGGGGGAAGCCTTTAGCCTTTAAGTTAATGAACCATCCTTTATAATTACAACTACTATACAGATTTTTTTTGACTCCACTCCACAGCTTGTAATTATAGTCTTGTCCATTCCAAGATAACCCTGAATTGACAATGCTCTCTGGAACCCAAGAACCATACTTTCTTTATTCATTAGAATGTTTTTTCTCTTTATGATTGGTTTTTCTACCTTTGAATCTGTACCATGAATAATATTAATGGTCAGGTAGACTAGGAGAGTGGTGTCTTTCAGCAATAAACACCTTTTAGTTGGCAGAGGTAACTGTGAGCCCTCATTATTATGTTGCCACAGAGCATTTAAAGCTGACTGACAGCTGATCCAGCAGTGCCATCGTTACAAGAGGAAAGTATGTCTCATTACTCTATTTCGATCAGTTACCCTTTCTGAGCATTTTTTTCTTGCACCTTTCATTGTGTCTTTAGTGAGAAGGTGTAGGATAAAAAAAAGCAAAACTGTGTAGTAGTCCTGACAAGTAGACTAAATTTGAGTTGTAAAAATGATAGTGTGCACCTTTAAGGTTAGGAAAGGATTGTAATTAAGGGAAAAATACTTTATTAAGGTTGATCCAGGTTAGGAAAGGATTGTAATTAAGGGAAAAATACTTTATTAAGGTTGATCCAAACCTTCACCTTGTTCCTATCTGTTTTACTGTACTACTTTAAGACCACACTCAACATTTTCAGTTTCCAACTTCTTCTCTGTACCCGTACTTGCATCTTAAATGCGCCTTTCTTCACTTTACATTAGTTCTTTGATTTGATCAAGATACTACTTGCAACCATGCCCCCTCTCTTTATCCCCATCTATGGTGTCTTCTTCATTTTCTTCCATTCTGCAAATTTTTAACTCTCTTCTTCCTCCCTCTCTGTCTCCAGTCATCTCTGGTAACCCTTTGCCATCCATTGGCCAAGCTGGGAGTAATTCCAACCTGGCTGAGCCTGGGATCCTGTATAGCCCGCCAGGCTCGGCTTGAATCGAGAGGCAGAAAGGACCTTGACACATGCATCAAAGGGTTTGCATAATGGCTCCTTTATGCCAAACACTATTCATGTAATTATAACAAATTCATCTGAGAGAAGGGGTGGTTGGGAGGGGCTTCATAGACCCTAGAATGGTCACTTTGTTTCAGCCAATGAGGGCAGGCTCAGTGCTGGGCATGTGGTAGTGTCAGTACATTGCTTAGAATTTCTTAAATTTGTTCACTGTTGGCCATCATCCTCTGCCTTCAAAAACCAAGAGTCCATTCCCTCCGATCATAGAGCTAAACAGTGTTGCTGTCCAGTGGCCTTTCTTAAGTCAACTTTTCATCTCTTCTGGTTTAGAATTAGAGGCTGGTCATTATTTCAAAGGAATTTCCAGGATCTGTGGTAGGTTGTTGTTCTTAGATAATTTAGTTTTAATCTGAGGCTAATTTGCATTTCTGCTTAGGCTTTTAAGTCAAGGTTAAGACATCAAACAATAGGTTTTATAATATGCAAAACATATCAAATGTCAAAACAATTGGTATAAAACAGGCAGATAAAGTAAATAATTATTGTACACATTGACATACAGGTGCAGTAGTGTGTATGCAATAGCATACATAACATACAGAGCATAGCATGTAGACTGTATATTTGAGCTACTTTGACAGATACTGTATATAGTACATGGGCATCAAATTAAAAATTCAGATTTATTTCAGTAATCCCAGATATGCCGAATGACCTCGATTCAGTTGTAGATTACCACTTAATAGAACATAAAATAGCAACACTTTGCATATGATTTTTTTCTGGTGTCACTTCCGGTGCGCGTTTTGCTGCCACTACTCACGGAGGCTCTCTTTTTTGCTCTATGTAATTGTGGTTTCTCTTGTTTTGTTCACGATGTGCCTCTATAAGCTTTATAAGCTCTTTGTTTGGTCCGCACTAACTTGGATTTTGCTGTCACTCGCTTTCCAGCCTGTGGTAAGCGAGCCTCTGTTTTAGTCCCTACTTGGGACTAAAACAGAGATCCAAACCCAGTCTGGACCTGTGCCTTTCAGATTTGATCCAAGTCAATCTGCATGGTAACCTTGAATTCACGACCCAGACCTAAACTGAGGTAATTTTTTTTCATCTTCAATGATTAAAATATTTTTTTTACATGGAAAATTAATCAAATGTAATGTCACTTTTGGCTTTTTTCGCCACAGCAAATCATCACACAGACGATTTGCATGTTGACATTTGGCACGTGTTTTACGCTGGATGCCCTGCCTGACTCGAACCCGGGCCACAGTGGTGAGAGCTAACCACTAGTTTATAAGGGAACAAGAAAAAATTAACTAATCAAATAAACACAGTAAAGCTAGTGGCAGTTCTCACACTGCAGTCACTTATCATGTACTGTAACACTATAGCCTTTCAGTATAATACACTGTCTCACATGTTTGTGAGATTAAATGGACTTTTCCAGTATTGATCAGAAGAAAATGGCTGGTAAAGTCAGTCTAGTTACTATCCAAAACAGAACTTTTATTTGCTTCCAGCTGATAATACAGGCATTTTGGGGGGTTTGAAGATAACCCTGATAACATCATCAGGGTTTGTTTTCTCTGACTTTAGAAAGCTCTAGTGAGCCACACATGACAATATAGCCCTGTTTCCACAGGCTGAGTAGTACTCGCCATAACCAGTTCCTGTGTGAAAGCAGTGCCCATCATTGCCTAACAATTCTTAACCATATTGGTGGAAGATCAGAAAATATAGCATTAGAATATAGCATTAGAATTATAACACCAAATAGGTGTAAAGGGAAATTTGTAGAAGCTTCCTTTTAACAACTTGTAGCTCTGACACAGTGTTTCAATTATACATTCTACAGATTGTTTTATTTTTAAAAGAAGTATAAAAATATTTTTGGAGGATATCAAGAAAGCCACAATGAGACTACATGGTTGCGTTATGTTAATGTCAGTATCTGTTGAGGCTCTTTTCTTTATCATATTTATTTTTTGGTTTAATATCTACTTTTAGCTAACATTTTAATTTATCCTGTAAGGCATTCATTGCACTTATTATAAAACAGTCTGTGGACAGAGATTATTACACAGCTCTGAGACAGAACAACAGTCAGAAAAGGAGAGAATAGAGTGCATCATGTCACGTCTGGTAGTGTGTCAGCCCAGCCAACGCCTCCCCACTTACCCCAGACCACATACCAGTCTGGCTAACAGTATGTGCCAAGGAGCCCATGCTACTGCATTAAGACTTATCCCTCAATGCTCGGCGTGTGTGTCTGTGTGTGCATGAGTGACATTTAGACTACTCCATTGCCATTTATGTTGGCATCACAGTTATACCACAGAGGCACGGCGCCTGAGCCAAGTGTTGCTGATGACTCTCTTTATCCATTGCAGTATGTAGGGTGGGTAAAATCACACATACACACATGCAGAGACAAACACACACATACACAGTGCAGCGATTAAGAATGGCCAACTGGCACAGATGGCTGTAAAATATATTTGGAGCCATAAGCCTTGAGGATACTGTGATGAAAGCTACCCAAGTAAGAAACTCAGAATACAAAAAAAAGTGCCATTAAGAAATTAATAACCAGTGTATTATTATAAGAGCTGGACTTCATCAGTTTATGAACACTCTATTAAAAACCACCTTGGTATTGTCCAGTTGTATCATTGTTCTGGGATCAAGTCCAAAAGTGGCTAGTGAACTATAATAAAAACTATAATGATCTGTGAAAAGGATGTGTGTGTGGCCTCTTTAAAAAACAAAGGATCAGAAAGGCACCAGGCCCAGATGACGTGACCCCTCCTGCCTGAAAGTGTGTGCTGATCAGCTGGTCCCCATCTTCACACTCATCTTCAACAGGTCACTGCAGCTGTGGAAAGTCCCCTCCTGCTTCACTTTGTGGACTTCAGCTCGGCGTTCAACACCATCATCCCGGACATCCTCCACTCCAAACTGACCCAGCTCACTGTGCCTGCCCCCACCTGTCAGTGGATCACTAGCTTTCTGACAGACAGGAAGCAGCAGGGCCCATCCAGCACCCGGACAATAAGCACAGGTGCCCCCCAGGGATGTGTGCTCCTCTGCTGTTTTCACTCTACACCAACGACTGCGTCTCGAAGGACCCCTCTGTCAAGCTCCTAAAGTTTGCTGATGATACAACGGTCATTGGTCTCATCAGTGACGGTGATGAGTCAGCCTATAGACGGGAGGTTGAGCAGCTGGTCCTGTGGTGTAGCCATAACAACCTGGAGCTGAACATGCTCAGAACAGTGGAGATGACACTTGGCAGCACTGTATCAGCAGTAAAGTCCTACAAGTTCCTGGGCTCCACTATCTCCCAGGACCTGGACGTTCAACATCAGGACCATCACCAAGAAGGCACAGCAGAGAATGTACTTCCTGCACCAGCTCAGGAAGTTCGATCTGCCCCAGGAGCTGCTGATACAGTTCTACAGAGGAATTATCGAGTCTATTCTCTGCACCTTCATCACTGTCTGGAGGGCAGATAGGATCACTGCAGACCCCTCACACCCAGGACAATCTGTTTGAACTCCTCCCCTCTGGATGGCGTTACAGGCGTTACAACAGTAAAAAAAATCATCAATATATAGTTTACAGCATGTATAATTCACAACAATCACAACTGCCATTAAAACAAGTGGAAAAAGTAAAACAAATATACCTTTTTTAATAATTGTAAGACTTTTAACTGATGAAACCTTATGAATTTTTTTGTTTAGTTGGATATTCTTTGTGTGTTCTTTGGTGTGTGTGTACTGGAATGAGGACACAGTAGTGTAGTGCAGAGCCACAGGGCACCATAACACTCAGGCCAAATCTAAAGTGAAGCAATAATTTGACTGTTCTTCTGTTTTTGTCATGTTAGAAATGTAATTTAAGGCCAGAGAGTTCTAACCCCAAGGCTCTACTGTACACCACACTTCCTCCACAAGCTCTGTGTGTGTGTGTGTTTGTATGAAAGCCATGGAGACCCTAGGTTATTCTTTGTCTCAATGGTGAATTTAGACAGCTGTGTGCCCCTTAGTTTCTCTGCTCTGGAGACACACAGAGCACACACATGTAAACACACATTAACTGAATTGACAGAGATGAGTTCTCATCTGCATGAGATGTCAAAATCATAATACTCTCTGAGCCTTTTCCTCTCTCTGTTTTGTGAATGTTAAATTAAAAGAAGCCCATTTTTTATTTACTGTGTTGTGTACATCTACCAGTGAATGCAAATGGAAATACATCCTTGGACAAGTGAGACAGCACAAGGACTTATAGGCTCACTACTGCCCCCTGAGGCCAGAGGGCACTGCAGCTTTGGATAGTGAGAACAACCGTTCACATGAGGGAGCAATTACTGTTTCATACCCCCAAACTAATACAGACCATTCACACTTGATCCCAAGTGTTTGCAAACAGCATTTAGTCTTACAAGAGAAGAAGCTTGAAGTATAAGGACTGAATGGTTGGTTTGGCAAAGGTTGGTCAATTTACCTACCTCTGATAAAGTGCAGCACACAGCTGCTTCCCTTGATTTTTTTTTTTGTGAAACATTGAGGACAGTCCCCCACACCAAAATAATGTGAAACTCTCGCAGTCAAGGCTGTGCAAATATGGGTTAAAAACAACAACATAGACAACGGTTGAACATTTAGTGGGGGCACATCCTCTGTTTGTGGTACTGGTGTCTTTTTCACACATTCACAAGCAGATATACTTCATACTGATACACCTCAAATTCCCTTAGTGAAACCACTACTACAGATATAGTCAGTATGAGAACAACGGACAGATGTACATATATATATAAAGTATATATATTTAGTAAAATATGTGTATTCATGATAGTTGACACTATTCTCTCTGAGTCGCGCATCTTTGTGTGTGTGTGTAAACCTTTTCTCCTCTTTCGGTCTTGTGTGTGTGTTTGGTGCAGGAAGGGGGCTCAGGCTGGGTCTCCCAATGATTAGTAAGGTCATGGCAAGCCAAGCTACTGCCTAATTAGATTACTGCACACATCCTGCTTAGAGGCTCCACACACACACACACACACACACACACACACACGTAGGGAAATTCACAAATGTACACACAGTCACTGATACTAACACATGCACACAGAAAGAGACTTAATCCCCCTACACACACTTTCTTCTTTATCTAGCTCTGTACGTGGGTGGAGACAGGAAGTGAACAGTCCAGACTGCAGCTGACCCTGTAAAGGCCTTGACCAGTGTATTGCTCCAGAACATTAGTTATGGTAAGTTCGGATCATTTTGCTGACTCGGTTCTTTGAATCTCATTCAGCAAAATGAACAAATCTGTTTTTCAAGTCATTTCGTTTATTTTGTTCACTTCAGCAGAATGTAATTAAAATGTTACATGTTAATTCCCCATTTACTTACGCACATATTAATCACATTTTGAATAAGAAAGAACTATAATGCAGCCAAGGTCATATTATAAGTAATATTGTACCTGTGTCTTGAGGCTATGCAGTCTGTTACTTCATCACCTCACCTCTGGATATTTTGGGTCAAATTCATTTGGTCTTTTGTCACGTAACATCCTAAGCTAAGCTGTGCCGTGCCGTGCCATCTTCTGTATAGTATACAGAAAGATTTTCCCTGATGACGTTTAAAGCATTAACCAACTCTTTATTAAAACATTCAGTGTTATGGAAAAGAACCATATTGACAGATATTCAAAAAAAATATAGTCTGTAGGACATATAAAGCTATTTTATAATAAAAATAAACGCATCACGTAACAGTAAGAGTAAAAAAAAAAACAGTAAGGACAGTTGAAAATTAGCTTATTTCTGTATCCACCAAAGTGGTCATGTCACTTTACAAAAACAAATGGGTAACACTTTACAATAAGGGTACATTAATTAACTGTACTTAAGGCAGTAATAGCATTAACTAATAGGTAACTAATGCATTTATTAACCATGTACTAATGTTTTTCATGTTAAAGTATTAACTCATACATTACTTAACAGTTTTTAATGACAGTGCTAACATTTGTTGATGCAGTAATAAGCATTAACTAAACGTTAAATAACAACAATAAGCATTGCATTCAATAACTTAAATGTCTCTTAGTAATTAACACTAGTAAATAGTCAAAGATATTACCTATAAAAGCATTAAAAACATGTTTGTGAGTAAAGAGGAGCTTTAAAAATTCGGATTAATTAATTTGAACAAGAACATTAAAAACTAATACCTGAATGAGGCAGGTGGGGGGTTGGAGAAAGAGGGAGGTAGCAGGGTGTTCTTACAAGCTGTACCTATGCCTTATATCCTTAATTATTCTCCCAAAAGGACCATCTTTGTGTCAGTTAGGTAGCCAGTA
Organism: Monopterus albus; assembly: GCF_001952655.1. NCBI lineage: Eukaryota > Metazoa > Chordata > Actinopteri > Synbranchiformes > Synbranchidae > Monopterus > Monopterus albus. Next base: position 1,111,968 of record NW_018128063.1, on the reverse strand, counting down.
TGTCCACTCAATTACTAAGAGATGCTCTTTTAGCAGGGCCTCTGTCCTGTTCCCTTGCAGTCGCCATACCATCCCCTTGTATATGGCCCATGCTCTCCAGATTCTGTGTGTGGCTGCCTGTTAATTGGTCAATAAACCACTGACTGTGGTTAACAGGAAAATGTGTGTGTCCATAATTGGTTAGTACACCTCTGTAGGCCCGCCATTCGTCACTGAGGAAGGTGCTTCCAGGACGCACATGTTGCGCAATTAGCAGGAGAAGATGATGTCTGGACCTGCGATCAACCACTTTTAAAATGGGTCTGTTGCAGCTTTGGACAACACCCAAAATCAAGAACACAAGGGTTAAATATTTTCAGGCATAAATCTCAGTGATTCTTTTTATGCTGTTCAATATGCATGAATCTTTTTTCCTTTAATTGTGTACCCCTAAATTTGCTTCACTGAGCCTCTGTACCTGAGACAGATCCCTTGTATGCACAACATACTTGGTCATTAAAGCTGATTCTGATTCTGATCACAAATCAAGTCTTGATGCTTTCCAGCTTAGGGAGACAGTTGTCTTTATAGATATTGACTTAAATGTCTAAGATCAGTGTAGTTCTATTTTATGGTGGATTTTCCCTTTAACATTCTGAGAATATCATCCATTGTGTCTCCCCTACCTTTTGCTTATGACAAAAGTTGCTCTCATCCAGCATCACAAACTCCCTGCGACTTCCAACAACCTGGCCCTTCCTTCTAGCATATGATGCCATTGAGCTTATGCATAGGCTTCTTATTTTCTGGGCCATCTTTGAGAGAGTTTGAGAGCCTCCAGCAACCCCATCCTCTATCATATCAATTCGGCGTAATCGGAGCCCCTGTGTGAACCTGTATTTCAGTAAAAGATACAGCAGGGAGACAAATTTCCTAGTTCAGTACACTGACAATGAAGACTTGGTAACGTAGTGAAGCCAGACTCTGCTACAACATTCATACATGCATTTATCAGCAACTGGG
>NW_018128063.1:1103315-1109406 GCF_001952655.1 Monopterus albus | reverse complement strand
ACCTCTGAGACTATCACAGTGCAGGTGCATTTATATGGAGACTTGATTACACACAGGTGGATTCTATTTATCATCCTTTGTCATTTAGGTCAACATTGGATCATTCAGAGATCCTCACTGAACTTCTGGAGAGCGTTTGCTGCACTGAAAGTAAAGGGGCTGAATAATTTTGCATGCCCAATTTTTCAGTTTTTTATTTGTTAAAAAAGTTTGAAATATCCAATAAATTTCGTTCCACTTCATGATTGTGTCCCACTTGTTGTTGATTCTTCACAAAAAATTACAGTTTTATATCTTTATGTTTGAAGCCTGAAATGTGGCAAAAGGTCGCAAAGTTCAAGGGGGCCGAATACTTTCGCAAGGCACTGTAGATGTATATCGTAGAAAGTGGTGTAGTTTTAATTTACTGTGACCCATTCCTTTATCCCATATACTGTAAGATCTGAATATAATATTTTTGAGCAAAAAAAATTTTAATACCTGTAGATGAATGTCATCCAAGAGAACAGGCTGGATTTGGACTTCTCAAACAATGATCCAGACCTCACTGACTTTCTCTTGGGTCTTTCTCTATGCCTGTTCCTTCTACATATCCTACATAATATCAAATACAGAAATCTCCTTAGGTGTGATTTTCTTACATGTAATATGGTAAATGGTTTTGTACTTGTATAGCGCTTTTCCAGGCATTACAGCACACTCAAAGTGTTTTCACACTACTTGGCCATTTACCCATTCGCACTCACAAACACTCACACATTCATACACCGGTGTTATCACCGGGAGCAACTGGGAGTTCAGTGTCTTGCTCAAGGACACTTCTACATGTTGACCAGACAAGCTGGGAATCAAACCGCTCACCGGGAACAACTGGGGGTTCAGTGTCTTGCTCAAGGACACTTTGACATGTTGACCGGACAAGCCGAGAATCAAACCGCTAATCTTCCGGTTAGGAAACGACCCGCTCTACCTCCTGAGACCCCATAAGCCATTTTGCTAGATCTGATAAAAAATCTGTCTGTGGCTTTTCTCTTTTCCTCTATATGTTGGCATTCTGTTGTCTATTCTAGCCTGATTAGTAATAATAACAGACTCCAACTAGCCCATTTTTCCTTCCAGCCCTTCATTACATTACTGAGTGCAAAGACGCAATAGGTAATATATTTAAAAAGTTTTTTTTAATTTAGTTTTTAGCTTAGGTTTTAATTTTGCAGTTTTTGATTTATTATTGCATTTCACCACAACTGCCTACAGTATTAATTAATCAATACTAATTTATTAATTGTTTAATATTCACTGAATTGTTACATGAATCACCAACTGGCGAATGAGAATAAACGTGGATTAGGTGGCTTAGGATTGTTCACAAACTACAACAGACTGATATAAATCATGCCAAAGGCTATCAAGTCCCAGAAATAGTCATTATCTATTATAGGCCATCCTTACATTCATAAGTGAAATATAAAATATCCACATAGTGAAATATCCTTCAGCTGAATGGGGGAATACCATTTTTATACATAAGAAATACAGTTGTGATCTGGGCATGAGGTCTCTATTTTACACAAAAAGTAAGCATGACCACAAAAAAAGCAAAGCACCTGCAGCACCAGTCAGATGTATAAAGCTGAGAATTCTCTTTACAGCTATTCTTTTGCATAATAAAAAAGGGAAGTACTAACCATTCAAAGTGGTCGGCCTTATTGGCAGGTCTCAACTTCATTTTACCATGACACCTTGCACACGTCATCTTTTTTTTTAGCAAATGTTTCTTTTGGAGCCATTTTATTAACTTGGAAGAGGGAGACCAGCTTTCTTCTAACTTTCTCAACCATGAAACCTGTAGATAAACAATGAAAATTTGGTGAATTAAACTGAAATTGCTATTATTTCATAAGACTTCTGGTCATTTAGTAAGGAGAGGTAGGAGATGGACATCGTCTTCCCTCTCCAGTTGACTGGGGTCAGGTCTTCTGTGGTGGCTGCACCACCCCTCCTATTTTTTTGCAGAAGGGCAGTATCAGTGTCTCTCTTCACAAGCACTCCTGAGGCTAGCATACACACACAACAACTAATGTATGAACAGAAGTGATAACAATACCCCCTTCTTACATTAACATTTTAATTGAACCAAAGTTTATTTCCTGTTGGAGTGTTTGCTTATATCAGTAGCTGACAAGGAATAAGTCCATGTTGTACCCTAGCAATGCAATTACATCACAATACTACAGTAAAAATGAGACGAGACTAGCATATATCCAAGGTCATTCAGATATAATTTGCTGAACAAATTAGTTAACGTTATCTAATGTTAATGAAGTAAATAGCACTACTGAGGAACATGAAGAGAAATGATATGCCATTAAATAGAAAATAAGTCTAACTACATACTGTATATAAATAAACTTAAATCAGCTTAATGATACTTACATTTTAGATTTTATCAGCCAAAGATTTAGTTTAGTGTTGTCTGTCCCTGTATCCCATCATTTAGGCCTACTTGTGTATTTATCTGCTTCGACTCAACGTCTTTTCGCGTGCATTAGCAAAACAGCCATGGAAAAAGACGTCTGAGAAGACCTAATGTCATAGTTAACTAGGTAGCACCCTAACGTAGCAACATGGACGCAAAACCTAAAAACTCTCCAACTCAAACGCGACGAACGATGCAGAAGAAAAATGCATTATGCAGACAAATCTGCCACAAAAGAGGGTAGGTTTAGTCTTTACCGTTATCTAACTAGCCATCTTAATGGTGAATCATTTCATTATCAGCCATGCCTGCTAGCTAGCTACAGTTAACACAAGCTATATAGGTAACTTGTAAAACCAGGCCGAGTTTCATAGCGATAAAACATGTTTAAGTATTCAGAAGTAGTGGCAGCATGCATTCTCTCCCAGTTGATAATTATTATTTTTAGCCTTCAGTGCATCTGCAGATGAAGGTTTTAATGCCAACAATGTCAAGAATGCTAAAGAGGCACTTATGAATGAAGCATCCATTATACAAAAATAAACACTTACTGTAGGCTATCATTTTTGTATCCTAAAAATTATTTTTGTTATAAATTATTCTTCCATAATCTGATTCATTATTGGACGCTACTGTGCATTTGCCATTATTGTGTATATAAACAAATGTCTTTTAATGATGGAGGTGAGTGTTGGCTGTTATTAATGAATTATCTGATCATTATTCTACATATGTTTTGTGTTATTGTAGGTGATCAGATTGCAGTGGCCCCAACAGTTACTGTGGCTTTTGCTAAAGCAGAACTTCTTAAAGCCAAATCAGAAATGAACATGTACAAGTTGAGGGTAGAGAACCTGGAGGAGAAAGTAGGAGCTTTGACAAAGGAAAGAGACTTCCTTAGGACTCAACTTTCTGATGGAGTGAGGCTACAAATACTGAACCCATTTTGTTATGCTTTACGCATAATTATCTGTTATGTTTCGTTCGCACACGGAGGTGAGTGATCGAGAAGAAAAAGGCGGACCCAGGTAGCCGACTTCGGTGCAAGCTGTGATTTATTAAAATGTTTTATGGACTTTGTGAAATTGTTTTGGAAGAACACGCAGCACAACATATGTGAAAAGGGCACTGTATACCAACATGTACTGTAAAGGGAGCAGCATGATGTTGGGCTGCTTTGCTGGCTTCAGGCTGAGGACAGTTTGCCATCATGGAGGGGAAAATGAATTCTCAAGTTTATCAGTGTATTTTACAGGAAAATGACATGGTTGCTGTCCATCATTTGAAGTTCAGAACCTAAACACTTGGGTAAATCTATGACAAAATGGCTTTAAAACAAGAAAATCTGCCCAGACTTTCATCATCATCATCATCATCAACTTTATTTATATAGCACATTTAACACAGCCGAAGCTGACCAAAGTGCTTAACACAATATCCACAACACCCTTTAAAAAACAACATAAACAAACAGCAAAACAAAAACATCATACTTAAAACAACCCCCCATCATAAGTCACAAGCTCAACAAGACACAGGATCATACTGGTTCAAACGCCAGACGGTACAGATGAGTCTTCAAGTAGGTTTTAAAAGTGGACAACGAAGGGGCCTGTCTAATATAAAGGGGCAATGCATTCCACAAATTAGGCGCCCCCACAGAAAAGGCTCTGTCCCCCCTAGATCTCCGTCTAGCCCTTGGTACCTCCAAGAGCAGCTGATCAGCCGATCTGAGGCACCAGGAGGGGCTATAGGGATGTAGCAATTCTGTAAAATAAAGGGGAGCCAAACCATTTAAAGATTTAAAAGCAAATAAAAGAATCTTAAAATGGATTCTAAAACACACCGGCAGCCAATGCAGGGAAGCTAAAATGGGTGTGATATGGCCACTTTTACGCCCTCCAACCAGTAGATGAGCAGCAGGCGGGCAAGGGTGACCTGACTGAGCCCAAAATATAGTGCATTACAGTAATCCACACGAGATGTAATAAATGCATGTATTACTGTCTCAAAATGCTGCCGTGAAAGAAAGGGCTTCACCTTTGCCTTTGCTGTTTTTGCTAAAGATGTTTCTCTGTTTTGGTGAAGTTCTGGTTGGAACTAATGAGTTCTCATTGCTTTGGTGGATTCAGTGTAGTGTTTTAAGCATACAGCACTGAAAAAATAGTCTTGAAGCTACAAATAGGCCCCAGGTTGTGGATACGCCTTTAAAGGTGATATGCCAGCTGACACACAAGCAGTATAAATAGCTGGACTAAGTAATATACAGTAGTAATTCATCTGTTGCAAGACATGTGCATTTAAAAAAAACGCGATCGAATTTGCTCAAATACAGGACTGTAGTTCTACATATGGATAAGAAATGGATCGGCTGTGGCTCAGGAGGTAGAGCGGGTCGTTTCCTAACCGGTGGACTAGCGGTTCAATTCCCGGCTTGTCCAGTCAACATGTCGAGGTGTCCTTGAGCAAGATACTGAACCCCCAGTTGCTCGGGTGATGTCACCGGTGTGTGAATGCGTGAGTGCTTGGGAGTGCGAATGGGTGAATGGCCGAATAATGTGAAAGCGCTTTGAGTGTGCTGTAAAGGATAGAAAGGTGCTATACAAGTATAAGACCATTTACCATTGGCTTGATTCTGGCCAAAAGGGATCCTGTGAAAAATTCCTGGATCGGTGCCAATACTGATACTAAATAGCAGGAGACTGCGTTGATCTTTTATTTTTTAAACACATTTTACACGAGTTACACTTGTGATTTGAGTAAATGCAGACCTGCTGCTGCTATCAATTGCCCCTAAATAAAGGTATCAATTTCTAAAAGCCACTGTCACCTGTCCAAATGTATCAGTGTAAGAAACTAAAATCTATAAATTGTCCCTCTACACCAGTGACTGCACATTAGGTGACCCCTCTGTTAAACTCCTGAAGTTTGCAGATGACACTACAGTCATCATTCTCATCCGAGATGGTGACAAGTCTGCATACAGACGGTAGGTTAAGTCATCTTTCATTAACTGGAAATAGAGATGATTTTGAACTCATGTCAAAATGTCTCATTGTTTGATTCCACTGTAATCACAGTTTTGAGCATGTTCAGCTCCAGGTTTTTGTGACCACACCACAGAGCCAGCTGTTTAACTGGTACTGCTTACTGTAAAAATGAAGTCTTACATGTGAATCTGACTGTACTGTACTGTAGTCATCAGGGTTTGGCAGTGTCCACTGACTATTATACATTATTTGCCTTTTCACTAATACACCATTCATTTTGAAACCCAATCATACAAAAAAGATGCATGTGGATGTTTGTGGGGAACGGACCATGTTCCCCCCCTCCATTGCTGATGCGGCCACTCAGAGCTGTGGCCGTAAGGTCTCTGGTGCCTGTCATGGCGGAAATCCCCGAACCCGGTGGTGGACACCGGAAGTAAGGGATGCCGTCAAGCTGAAGGAGTCCTTTCGAGCCTGGTTGGCTCGTGTGACACCTGAGGCAGCTGATGGTTACAGGCAGGCTAAGCTGACTGCAGCCTGGGTGGTTGCGGAGGTAAAAACGCGGTTCTGGGAAGAGTTCGGTGAGGCCATGGAGAAGGACTATCGGTTGGCCTCGAAGAAGTAC
>NW_018128063.1:1099313-1099661 GCF_001952655.1 Monopterus albus | reverse complement strand
CGTCAATAATATTTTTCGAACCAATAACTTGTCAATGATACATTGCACACCGCCGACGTAATTTCGCGACATTAATTTTTTTCGCCTCCGGATCGATTTCTCCAACTCGTCGCGACGACGGCAGCACCTCTGACCAATCACAATGCAGCTTGTTGACACATCAAATTCAACATGGCGGATCGCTTAATCCAATTTGTTTCAGCGAATTCAGTTATCTATGATAAAAAGGACAAAAACTACAAAGATAATGAATACAAAGATAACTTATGGAGACGGATAGCAGAGGATCTTCACTTGCTTGTGAACTAAACTGATTTCATTACAAATAAACTTTTTTTTTTAACTTCG
>NW_018128063.1:1097430-1098553 GCF_001952655.1 Monopterus albus | reverse complement strand
TTTTTTCTTGTAACTGTCAATTAGCAAGAGCTATCATAAGAACACAAGAGTAGTTATGACACTGTAAGAGTAGCAGCTGTTAATCACGGCCTGCACGCACATTACCTCCTTACCTTATTCAGGAGTGTGGCTTGTGCTGTAGTTAGCAGCAATGACATTGTGGGAAAAAGCAATAAGTTAGCTGTCTCATCTCCCAAACAGTTTCAACTCCCATTTACCACGTATGCTGCCATGTGAATTACTCTGTAAAGTCACATTTAGTGCTACATTATGTTTATCCATTAAACTTTCAGTTAACATGCTACCATTAGCTTAGCGGTTGACATTAACAACGTTGCTAACGAGCTAATAGTTAACTCGTTAATTAGCTCACCACAAGTAGTTCCGTCTTTGCCTTCATACTGTCGTGGCATCAGTTACATATAAGCAAGAAACCGGTTGTATATCTTTTAAACCACCTAAGTTGAATTTTTACCGTTAAAAAAAACTAAGTGCACTCACCCAAAAACACGGCAGACAGAAGAGGGATGGACAACTCACGCTAATATGCAGAGGCGATCAATCTATTGACAAATAACAAGTCTCCTGGTAGGGATGGGTTATCAGCAGAGCTTTACAAAGCCTTCTCCTCAGAATTATCTTCATTTCTTTTTAAGGTTTTTCAGGAAAGTATTGCCAATGAATCTATGCCTCCCACACTAACCCAAGGATTAACTACCCTAATTCCAAAACCAAAAAAGGATATTTTATTTATTGATAACTGGCTTCCAATATGTCTATTAAACATTGACTATAAAATACTGGCGTTACTTATCGATAAAAGACTAAAATCTGTATTGAACTCAATTATTGAAGAGTTGCAATCAGGTTTTATGAAAAAAAGACATATTACAAATAATATTAGGCTTGTTTTGGATATTTTGGACTATCCTGATCTTATAGATGGTAATGGTTTTATTTTATTTTTAGATTTTTACAAAGCATTTGATACTGTAGAACACGAGTTTATTTTTCAAACTTTAAACAAATTTGGATTTGGTGATTTTTTTCACTGCTGCTATCAAAACTTTATATAAGAACAGTAATAGCTCTATCAAACTTATAGCAGGCAGTTCTCCTACTG
>NW_018128063.1:1095496-1096057 GCF_001952655.1 Monopterus albus | reverse complement strand
ACGATTCTCACCTCATGTATATGTTTGTAACTTGCTAATTCTATTGGCTAAATTTCATATTCACAAATGTAAATTTGCAAAGAGAAAACCTCTATTTTTGGTCTTTGTAAAGGAGTTCATACAATACATTTCTTCAATATATTTTTTTGATAATACAAAGACCATTAAAACAATTAATGTATGCACTTTATTTAATATTTCTGGTTAGATAATACCTCCCCCCTAGCTTTTTTTGTGTTTTTTATCTTTCTTTTATTTGTTTCTATTCTGGTTCGGTGAATGTATTTTGAATACACCATTTTATATTTGTATCTTTGGATGACAGTACTGTATTTTTCATGTTGAATAAAGTTGAAAAAAAAAAAGATTTACCTGAAGAAACAATGGCTGCCTGAATGCAGACATGAGATTAAAATCAGCATTATGTAATTTAAATATCACGGTAATACACAGTTGTTCTCAGATTCATGGAGCTAAAGTATTAGCAGTAAAAGTATTCTCAACTTCATGTAGTTAAAATATTTGCAGTGGTTTTTAGGACACTTGTCTTTACTACAAATT
>NW_018128063.1:1091732-1095308 GCF_001952655.1 Monopterus albus | reverse complement strand
GAGTTGTGTGGGAGGAGAGAGCGAGGAAGAGCAGGCAGTTGTTGGTGTTGTTGTGGCGTGTTGAATGTTGGGAGTTTTTAAAAGAGAGCTCGTTAGCGTGTGCTGTGGCTGAAACAACAACATGGAAACCTGTTAAGTTATTACAAATAAAAGGACATTGACACCACAAGAACGTCTGGCTGCTTGTGTAGGAACAGAGAGTATTACAGTATTTTACCCTGCTCGGTAGCTAACTTACGTTAGGCTAATCTAGCAAATGTTACGGACGAGCGAGTGCAGATGTTGAACTGGACTAACCCTATTACCTTCTTACCAAAGAGAATGCAAATTATTACACTGCCAAAGTTAGAAAAAACAAGTGATGCGTAACATTTGCTCTTGCGTTATGAAAGCATGTTTCCATACAAGTATCACAACATTAAACTACCACGCCTCTACGTTGGGACTTAACGTTAACTGTTAGCTAGCTAAGTATCAAGGTTTTTTCTTTATTTAAATCAGAGCCAACAGTTAGCATCGCTTAAACTAAGTATTTGGAACATCGTTCTATGTTACATGTACAGCTGTTAAAAAAAGATCATACAGCAGCGCTAAAAAATAATATGAATACACTTACCCGTCCATTGCAGCTCTTTGTCCTCTTCTGCCTGATGATATTTCAGCACACTTCGCAGCGTGAGCAAAATGGGCGTTCTTTGCCTTGTTTTTAATGGCTATTGGTGATCAACGGTGACGCTTGGTTCATTACCGTCACCTTCTGCTTAGGAGGGTAACTTCTCCTTTAGCTGGATTCAAGGGTATGTAGCAGAGATGTATCGACTGTGCGCCTGACAAACCTGTGTTCTCGCGGAACCACAAATTCTCGCGGTCACTAGACGCTCGCCTAGTCCCGCCCCTTTTGATTACTGTTCCAAAAGTGTAAGATTTACCTGAAGAAACAATGGCTGCTTGAATGCAAACACGAGATTAAAATCAGCATTATGTAATTTAAATATCACGGTAATACATAGTTGTTCTCAGATTCATGGAGCTAAAGTATTAGCAGTAAAAGTAGACAGGCATTCTCAGCTTCATGTAGTTAAAATATTTGCAGTGGTTTTTAGGACACTTGTCTTTACTACAAATTTATAAGTATATGACAAATTGAAGATGCACCAATTGTCCACTTCTGTTGTTTGTACTTCCTTCTTGTACAAATGCAGTGCTCCATACTACTGGTCAGATGTGACTCTGTAGTTTAAAAGTAAAACAGCAATAATAATAATAATAATAATAATAATAATAAATCAGAACAGAATAAAAAAAACTCACGCTAATATGCTTCAGCTGTGCAATGGCTGCATTCAGGGACACTTAGAAATTCCAGTATCATGGTTGCATTCAGAGGCACTCGGAAATTCCAGCTTCAAAAGTTGCAAAAGTTATATTCGATGACTTCTATACCTGAAATGCATTACTTCACACGCTCCACTTCTCTATCACGCTCCACTTCTCTATCATACTATTACTTGGTTGTGCATATTGAACTGTCATGCTGCCAGGTTAAATAGTGGTATGAACAAAAATAATGCACATAATAATGCTCCCTTCATGAAACACTTCAGCACTTAGTTCTAAAATGTGCTTCAGTGAAACTACAGCTGATGTTGCTGTCATTCTCTGAACCCTGTTTCAGATTGTGTGCTCTTTCTATGTACACTAGATCAGTGTTTCTCCACCGGTGTCACCCTGGGACCCACTTTGCAACCCACTTGTCATGTCCGCGACCCACCAGTACAGGATTTCAAATACATTAATTAAATTATAAACCTTTTTTTAAAAACAGTCAGTACAGCCTTTGTGTCAGATTTTCCTGTCTGCATTAAGGAAATGTTACTCAAAAATAAACACCACAACTGCTGCTTAAGTAATGTATATGTTAATATTTTAATTAACATGAAAAACTTTAGTACATGATTAATAAATGCCTCAGTTACCTATTAGTTAGTGCTTATTAATGCATTAAGCAGGGTTAATTAATGTACCCTTATTGTAAAGTGTTACCAATGAAGGACCCAAAACCAAGGACTCGAAAGGTATACTAATCTTATGCGATGCTGCGCATGCGCGGTCAACACAAAATGACCGAATCACTCCCCGAGATGACCCGATGTTCTCGAGTTATGGGAAAGATTTGTTCAAAATGAACGAATCATTTGTGAATGACACATCACTACAGAACATCTGCAGATCAAACACACACACACATATCCACACAGAAGAATGACATTTCTTGTTGATGTTACTTAGAAAAACAGTGTCTTAATTTCACTGATATTCACATAAATTAAAATACCACAGCATAAAAAGTCAAAACACTGTGTACTACCATGACACAGAGACACGTTTTCCATAAAGCATGGTTGTTGGATTAAGTGATAGTCCAGACACTAACAATGATCATCTGTTGTAATGTAAATTTTGTCAGCTATACTTTAGGTTTGCTTTATTCCTAGGATCAACACAACACAAACCCAGCCACTATGCTAATGTTAGCTGTGTCACTATGATACTGATTGGTAACACATGAAGTTAACAAAATATGAGTCAGTCCTATAAGCCATGTTTCACCACCATGTTTGTATTGAATGAAAGGCTGTTTGGATGATGCTAACCAATAGGAGCACAAACATATCGTGGAAGTAGAAGAAAATCTGATATGCTAGAAAATCAGGAGCATCCTGTCTCAAAGTGATGCTGAAAAACTGGTCCATGCATTTGTTACTTCCAGGCTGGACTACTGTAACTCTACTATCAGGATGTCCCAGTAATTCCCTAAAAAGCCTCCAGTTAATCCAAAATGCTGCAGCCAGCTACTGACAAGAACTCTAACGATGGTTAGAGCCATCGGTTGGCGCCGCAGATGGCTGCCATCGGTTCTGTACCGGAAACCGTACCATTAGTACATGTATGCATGTGTGTAACATACTTTGCCAATAAAGGTGATTATCCTTATTATTATCCTTAACTAGCAGGAGAGATCATATCTCTCCCATATTAGTTTCTCTCCACTGGCTCCCTGTAAAATTCAGAATAGAATTTAAAATCCTTCTCCTAACATACAAAGCCCTAATGACAAGGCTCCATCATATCTTAAAGACCTCGTAGAGCCTTATCATCCAGAGCACTTCGCTCTCAGAGTGCAGGTTTACTTGTGGTTCCTAGAGTCCACAGAAGTAGAATGGGAGGCAGAGCCTTTAGCTATCAAGCTCCTCTCCTATGGAACCAACTCCCAGTCTCAGTTCTTTAAGAGTAGACTTAAGACCTTCCTTTTTGATAAAGCTTATAGTTAGGGCTGGATCAGGTGACCCTGAGCCTTCCCTTAGTTATGCTGCTATAGGCCTAGGCTGCTGGGGGGCCCCATGATGCTCTAAATTTCTCTCCTCTCCTGCCCTCTACTATCCTCTCCCTCTATGCTTCTATATGCCACCATTACACATCACTAACTTTGTGTCTCCTCTCTCCCGTAGTGTGTCCTCTCTCTCTCCCTGCACCTTTCTGCAGGTTGACCTGGCTCTGGAGCTCTATGTTTCTGAT
>NW_018128063.1:1080649-1091608 GCF_001952655.1 Monopterus albus | reverse complement strand
CTGGGGTCTGTCGGAGGTTTCTTCCGTTAAAGGGAGTTTTTCCTCCCCACTGTCGCCAAGTGCTTGCTCAAGGGGGATTTGTTGGGTTTTCTGTCTGTAATAATAGTGATAACAGTAAGGTGTAGACCTTACTTTGTAAAGTGTCCTGAGATGACTTTTGTTGTGATTTGGCGCTATACAAATAAAATTTGATTTGATTTGAAAATACAGTTTATTTGCACTGTATTTGCTGAATTGTTTTAAAAATAATAAAATATAAACAATGTAATCATTACATTTATGGTGTCATGAAAAAAAAAGAGTCAGACACCAAACTGCATTCTATGGTAGTGTGTAGCCCGTTAGAGATGCATTGGCAACTTTATTTACGCCTACAGCTGCTTTTGCTGGGATCAAACCATCAGAAACTCCAAAAATAGACACGTGTCCCCATGGATTTGGATATGGGGATTTCAGATGTACTACTTTTTTGTTGTTAATGTGGGTATATGCATGCCAAAACACATACACAGATAGTGTGGGTGATTAGTCCTCCCAAAATACACCATTGTATCTGTATTTACATCTCAGCATTCAGTGTCTTGCCCAAGGACACTTTGACATAAGGACTGCCGGCACCGAGATTCGAACCTTCAACCTTCTGGTTGGGAGACGACTGCTCTACCCACCTGTGTTTATCTCTGTCCACTGTCCCTTTTCTCCTCTTTTCTCTTGCTTCCATCTATTTATTTCACCCACTTACATGACCCTCTTCATGTTCACTGATCACACATAAATTAACATGGAAGGCTTCCATAATTGCTTATATAAAAACTCTATTTAACAGGTCTAATTTTATCCCCCTGCCTCACTAATACACATGGTTTTTATGCTAAATGATTGATGTCTCACCATACCACATTTTCCAATTCATTAATAAACAAATGGTGTCTTTATTTATTAATGGGTAATATACATATACATGTATTTATGATTCAATTAGGGCAGCAATAGAACTGCAGTTGGGACCTATAAGAGGGAACTTACTGCATAAGCTTGAAGACCTACATTTAAGTGCTTTGTAATGTATCTGTAGTATTAGGGCATTGCTCCTCTTACCATACAAGGCTCAGTAGTACTGTACAGCAAGGAACACTCTGCACTGTAGTAATAAAAATAAAGATGTTATACATCAGAATCAGCTTTATTGGCCAGGTGTGATGGACACACACGAGGAATTTGACTCCAGTACATCGGCTCTCAATGTGCGAACAGTAAACCAGCATAAGGCGGTGTAATATAACAAAATAAGCAGTATTAACAGCAGTATTGACAGCAACAAACAGTGCAAACAATGCAGAATAAGCAGTATAAACAGACAGTAAACAACAAAGGAATGTTCATTGAAATGAGATAAGTAGGGATAAAAAGTCTAGAGCCATGTACTAGTCTGTATAATCTATACAATGTATATATACAGGTATTGCACTGAGGGTTGTTGTCCAGTCATACTGTCATGGGTTAAGTGTTCATCAGAGTGATGGCCTGGAGGAAGAAACTGTCCCTGTGCCTGGTTGTCTTAGTGCACAGTGACCTGTAACGCCATCCAGAGGGGAGGAGTTCAAACAGAGTGTGTCCGGGGTGTGAGGGGTCAGCAGTGATCCTCTCTGCCCTCCTTTTGGCCCATGTGGTGTACAGGTCCTCCATGGAGGTCAGGCTCACACCAATGACCTTTTCTGCAGTCCTGACTATTCGCTGAAGTCTGTACTTGTCCTGTTTGGTTGCTGAGCCAAACCAGACAGTGATGGAGGTGCAGAGAACAGACTTGATGATTCCTCTGTAGAACCGTATCAGCAGCTCCTGGGGCAGGTTGAACTTCCTGAGCTGGGGCAGGAAGTGCATCCTCTGCTGTGCCTTCTTGGTGTGGGTCTTGATGTTGGACGTCCACTTCAGGTCCTGGGAGATAGTGGAGCCCGTAAACTTGTAGGACTTTACTGCTGATACAGTGCTGCCAAGTATGATGAGGAGGGTGAGGTGGGAGGGTTCTTCCTGAAGTCCACTGTCATCTCCACTGTTCTGAGCATGTTCAGCTCCAGGTTGCTGTGGCTACACCACAGGACCAGCTGCTCAGCCTCCTGTCTATAGGCTGACTCGTCACCGTCTCTGATGAGACCAATGACCGTTGTATCATCAGCAAACTTTAGGAGCTTGACAGAGGGGTCCTTCGAGACACAGTCGTTGGTGTAGAGTGAAAACAGCAGAGGAGAGAGCACACATCCTTATTGTCCGAGTGCCGGATGTAGTTTTTCCCGGCCTCACCTGCTGCTCCCTGTCTGTCAGAAAGCTAGTAATCCACTGACAGGTGGGGGCAGGCACAGTGAGCTGGTTCAGTTTGGAGTGAAGGATGTCCAGGATGATGGTTTTGAATGCCAAGCTGAAGTCCACAATGCATAGGTCCTTGGGGAGGTGTTGCAGGATGTAATACAGTGCCATGTTCACTGCATCGCCTACAAGCTCTAAATGAAGTAATAAGTAAATACAGTAGTTAACTAAACTTTAGATAAAGAGATCACAGTTTTATTCTACATAAGAAAAATAAGTGGCTAGATTAAACTTAAATAAAAAATAGAGGCCACACCTGTTTTTGATGAAGCTTGGACAACTCAGAAACTCCAGGTACTTCTTGCATTATCAGACCTAGGGTAGCATTAACTACAAAATAGATAAAGGGCATTATGCAACCGTATTGTGTACTCTGTGTGTAAGGGATGTGGGTTGGTGATGGTGGGGGTGGTTGATACTGAGTATTTTTGAAAGTGTGTTTGCTTGTGTGTATGCTATTTGATTTATTCAAACTACACAACCAGGTAGTGTGGTTTATGACAGATAGGATATACAAATCTATTGTGAGGTTAGAATGAGATATTTGACCAGACAATAGGAAAAGCTGTATCTCCAGAAGTGACCTGGGTGTACAGGTTCAGTGTGTGTGTGTGTGTACCATCAGACGTTCTTTAGAAAAGACACAAAGGTACCAGAAGAAACTCAGCTGTTCATTTCAGGCTACTACTGTAAGATGGAAGGAAAACGTGGCTCAATCTGCTGCACACAGTTTTTCCTTCCTAATTTTGATAAAATATGTTGGGCATTAGTACTTGTATGTATGCATGCATGCAATGTTGAGGTTATTGAATGGCTACTATTTATTAGCTGCAAAGATACCAGGAAAAAAAAAGATGCAAACTGCTACAGTAGGTGAATTTCAGTGTATTGGCAGCACTGGCAATTGTTTGACACCCCGAGTCATCAGCTGTGACTATGGGGACTCAGGTTCATAGGTGAACCATAGGTGAGGGTGAATGCTAAGAAAGCTGTCTGTGAAGAGTGAGTTACTTTCAGCATTCAATACCAACACCCTGTACTGCACAGGCCACTGATGTATTAAGAGGAACTGGATACCTTGGTCCAAGATGGCACCCCATTCATTCCCTGTTGCTCACTGAATAATAAGGATGGGACAGTATATTGAATTTCAATACATTACGATACCAAAAAGTCACAATGTGTCATTTTGTCTAGTTATATATATTGTGTTGTCTCCATACACCAGCTTTGTGCACATGAGAGGCCATTGGGCTGGAGTCAAATTCCTTGTATATTTGAGAATACTTAGCAATAAAGTTTATGCTTATGCTACTTCATATTTTTTTGTAAATAAGATAAATAAGATCCCTTGCATAGTTAAACCAGTGCTAGAAAAGAGAAAAAAGGGAATAAAGTACAAGTATTCCACAGCTAGTCATACTTTATGTTACGGGTGAACCGTATGCCAACAGAACAGCAGAACTCAGGAAGATGCAGGACTCACACCCAGGTCAGAGAAAGATATTTATTCGACAGAGTATGGAAAGAAAAGGAGGTGGCGGGGATCAGACGCGGAGCTAGCGGTGTGGGTCTCGGGCAGTTGGGGCAGCTGAAATGACTGGACCACTGGAGGAGCCACCCGGGGTCGGAGGAGAGGTTTAGCACTGCGTATAGAGCAGAGAAGGAGATTATGAGGGAGGACAACAGGCAGACGAGGGTGTGATAATATAGAGCACAACACAGGTGACCTGCATATAGGGAAATGCTGGCTCAGGGCAGGAGCGCGTGGCTGACTGGGAAGGAAGTCTTAGGACGCAGGAGCTGGTGTGTAGTACGTGGAGTCTCAGTGGACGGCAGAGCAGGTCGGCCGAGAAGAAGGTAGAAGCTTGGATCCCAGCGCCGAGGTATGCAGACAGGAGCAAGCGCCCACGCTTCACTGGCCCAGGCACTTGACATGGACCCCAAACAACAATCTCCGATCGGGAGGGCAAAGCCCACAGAGATATAGGTGGCACCAGGTAACAGTTCAAACAAAAATATAAAGCACTCTTCCGTAATCAGTTCAGAAAAAAACATAAAGTACTCCTCAGTAAGCAGTTCAGAAAAAACATAAGGTACTCCTCAGTAATCAGTTAAAAAACATAAACAAGACAAAGTAATCTCACTCAGGTCGACACACAGTGGATAACATGAATTTACCAGGGTAGTTTGATACCAGTGGACATCAGGATCCAGGACGTGTAATATGCGAAGTCGCCGGTAGAAGAATGAGAGATCATCTGGCGACGAGGACACACCAATGTCGTGCTTAAGTATTGCTCTGATGATTGAGAGCAGGTGTGCCTTGTCACCAGGAGTGTGCTCCTAGGTGAGCGGCGGTGGAGTCACCGGCAGCCCTGGTACCCGCTGACGAAGTGCTGGGAATCACTTGATCCTCGGATGCAACACATTATTGTCATTGATTTTTTTATTGTATGTAAATAATATGTCTGTCCTTTAAGCTGAGAGCTGCCAGAAAAAATTTCGTTGTGCTATGCATAATGACAATAAAGATTCTTGACTTGATCTAATCAAATTGTATTGGACAGACCATATCCTGCATTAAATCATATTGAGAAAAAGTTATATCATCCCATCCCTTATGAATACATACGGAAAAAAAGGGTGCATGGGTTTCTTCTAGAAGACAGCATGTGCTGATTATACAAAGATTAATTTTGTGGTGGTTTATGTGATGTTCAGGAAACTGCATTCACCTTTCTGGAGCTGCTCTTTTTCCAATGACTGTGTAGAGGGAAAGTGCTTTTTGGGCCACTCCATGCCATGTGACACTATTGTGTGTAACCACTTTGCCAAAATCACCTCACAGCCTAGAGCTGTTCCTGGGGCTTGGTCAGTCCACTACTGCACTCTTTTCACAACCTAATTCTGGTTAATTAGGCTGGTGTGTGAATAACTAAATGCATATAGCTTTGGGTGCCAGTACTGAAACAGAGATAAAAGTGGAGAATTTAATTTGAAATGTAACTTTCAACGTTTTGAGACTGTATGTGGGACAACGTATTCCACAGATTACTTTGAGATACACTGAGACTGAGTCCATGTGTCAGCAGTTTACTCAGAAATTCTAACTTCCCAGGTCAAAGTTGCTGCTAAATGATACTGAGTAAGTGTAAAGATTTTTTTCTAGTTACCTTATCCTGGTATTTGGTGAAGTTTATTGAAATTTTAGGTTATTTTAAAGTTCATTTTAATGTGTTTTTCTGCTCCAAGGGTGTCATTTGTCCTATTTGGGCTTTTATTTTTTTGGTTAATTTTACATGTATATAATATAATATAATCTGTAAATTAAACAGTTCTTTTAATTCGTATTATTGTCTAGTGTCAGTTATTTGTAAGATATTGTTGTAGGTGAATTGGCCTGAATTCAAATTGTGTAGTTGTGTAACAAGACATTACACCTTACTGGTAAACCCATCACTTTAGTCTAACCTCAGTTCATGGAATCAAACAGGAAAGAACAAGACATTAACACTTGTCTTTAATACTTGTCTATGAAAGAAAGAATATAATATGTATACAGTATAAATCAACATTGTGAGCATGTGTTTTCATATCTGCAGCATAGTTTTCCCTGTTTATTTAATAACTTCCCCAGTGAACATGAAACACACACACAAATACAGGTTTACTAGCCTCGTAAATCAGTATGAAAGGAGGCTGCTTATTTGCTTGAACCATTACTGCTGGGCAGGACAGGCTACTAAATTAGCTTATATTAGCATCTTTTCTTCATATGCATGTATGTGTGTTAGTGTTTATCTGACCACTAACCTAATAGAAGTCAGTATAAACCTGCTGGCAGAGAGCATGCAGCGACAGGGCTAATAGAAAGATAATGAGTCTGTCCATACTCACACTTCTATTAAATCTATCCTTAATACTCTCTGAAACAGTGGGTGTATAGAGCCCGGCCCTCCTTGAGGACTGCAGCAATATGAGAAAAGTGAACCATCAATAAATATTCATGGTCCAATGGAGCTAAATACTTCTTACAAGCACTTTCTGTTTAGTTAGAATTAAAAGTGTCTCCAAGGCAGGGGGTGGGGGTTTAAAGTCTGTACATAAAATAAAACTACACAAATGCAGATTCTGAATAAGAAAAATAATGTAATTCAATTTGTCCATCCATCATTCACAATACTTTTGAGCAACTATATGCAACAATACAACCCCAAAGAAAAAGCACACAAATATCCAAGAATATTTAGATATGTACTGGGGATGAGGACAATGTGATGGTACCACTGATATTCAGATAGACACCACGTCCCTGCCAGTGCCTTCCTTTTACAAGTAAACACAGCAGAGGAGTCATATATGAATGACAATGTGGCTGGTGTCATTGCAGGCTGACTTAAAGAGGATGTATAGTACAGGCCAGCCTCATTCACACATCTACGATATTTACCCCTTTCTTTCTATTACCAGCACATTTTTACTGCAGAGGGAATTGGCAAGATGTAATTACCAGGTACTGCTTGCATTATCAGACCTAGGGTAGCATTAACTACAAAATAGATAAAGGGCATTATGCAACCGTATTGTGTACTCTGTGTGTAAGGGATGTGGGTTGGTGATGGTGGGGGTGGTTGATACTGAGTATTTTTGAAAGTGTGTTTGCTTGTGTGTATGCTATTTGATTTATTCAAACTACACAACCAGGTAGTGTGGTTTATGACAGATAGGATATACAAATCTATTTGGAGGTAAGAATGAGATATTTGACCAGACAATGGGATAAGCTGCATCTCCAGAAGTGACCCAGGTGTACAGGTTCAGTGTGTGTGTGTGTGTGTGTGTGTGTGTGTGTGTGTTTGTACCATCAGACGTTCTTTAGAAAAGAATGTATAGTGGAACTGGGCATCAAAAAGGAGATAGGTATGTGTGTATTGTGTGCAAACCTGCATTTTTCAAGCAAGCTCAGTGTGTAGAAACAGAAATCTTTCTTTCTTTCTGTCTGGTGTCTGTCTGTCTTCCTGCTTCAGTCTGGCTATGTGGGCACAGACAAAGTCAAACTGCTGCTTGCACATATCTGGGCGGCTATTTAATTAAAAGTGGATTACAAGAGTGTTGGGTAAACAAAGATCAGATTAGCAAATAGGCTGTTGCTGCATTCCCATTTGCTAATGCAAATTTGACTTGATGATGGGATTGGTCGTGCAGAAGAATGGTTCCGCCACTCCAGCGGAATATTAAGACCCGGTCTGGATCTCAAGTTAAGTCGGGACGACTCACAGAAGTTGGCTAAGCCCCCATCCTTATGCCCAGTGTGTGTGTCTATGGGAGTGTGTGCCTGTTGTCTTGAAAGACACTATTCCTCGTTTCTTATCTTTGAGGTGGTGTTCTTGATTTGAATGATGCCGTGTATGCAGCAGATGCTGAACTTCATGGTTTTATATGTTTTTATATCAAACAAAAATATTTAGAGAGAAAAACAAGTGAGGCTGTAGACACCACACTGAAATTAAACTTTCCCTTATTTTGCAGAGGAGTCCTTACAACCCTCAAGGATGCCTTGAACTGCCTCAAGGACTGCCAGGACCCCAGGTAGAAGAGCATATCATACTATGGAGAGACTAAAACCTAAACCTACATCCAAATGCCTTATTCCAAGTTTTTTCAGCATACTGTGACCTCGATGACTGAGAATTTTCATGACTATGGAAAGCCCAGTATGTAACTTTCTCATAGTCCTGTTTGTCTCCCTTGTTTTACAGCAGGGTTTTGGACAAATGTCTGAAATTGTACTGAGTAGGCTGCTCTTACTGCTCAGCCATCATACAGCAGATAAGAGTATGTGTCTGATCCAACTGTTACCCTGCCCTCACATTCTAAATTTCATGGGGATATTTCTGCCCTAACAAGGTCCTCTAAGGCTGAATACTAATTCTACCTTTTTACTTGTATTGGCAGACCCAAACATGGCTCCCATCCTAACCCCAACCATCTAACCACTCTTTCTTTTGTGTGGCTTGATGAGGGCCATATGCAGTCTGGCAGGAAGCTTTGCAGGCAGGCTCTGTTCAGGGAAATAAAGTCACACAACAAAACAAAACAAAAAGCAAATGATGACTGAAGTACAACACACATTGGATATGTCAGTTGTAGCACACACACAGAAGGAGTAGTCAACGTCCTGTGGGCTGGGATGTGCCAATCCTGGGAAAGAATGTGATACGCTTTGTGTTATTATTTAGAGTTAACATTTGTCACCATGTGTCAATTCACGTAGATGCCTGGGGGGGTTCATCCTCCTAAGACCACAGATATTTGTGCCATATTTCAGGGCAATCCATGTAACAATTTATCCACAAGCATAGATTAAGGATCTGTCTATCTATTTCTTCATATCTTCTTCCATTTTTACTCACGCCTCCTTGGTCTTGTTGTCCCAGAGTTTTGGACACAGTTCAACTTTGCCATGATAGATTGTTGCTGTGTTCATTCTTCCATCTGACCAGGGAGGTGAGAGAAAAAAGAAGAATGAAGTGAAATCAGTAGAGGAGGGATGGATTTATTGACACAAGCCTCGGGTCTGGTTGATGCATCAGAATCTGGATCATGGTGAATGATGAAGCCTCTGGGTGTCAGGGACATCTCCATAAGGGCCATGGGCCACACATTTATCTCTACACCTCTCTGGCTAATCTGTGCAACTCATTCTTTTTAGCTGAGAACCTTTCCTAATTGTTCTGTTCTTTTTTTATAGTTTGTTCTCTTTCTGCTTTGTCCACAGCTGTGGTGGACACCAATTCCCAGAAATCAATTGTCAATTCAGGCAAAGTGTGACATATTTTTTCTTTGATTAATTGTCAGTGAAGTTTGAGTTCTTCTAAGTGTAACTCCTTTCCTAAAACTGACCTCCTAGTTTTTCTGCCTAAAATACAGAACCTGCTACTAGATGAGCTGGGACCTACTGAACCATAACTATGTTATAGTGATAACAGAGCATTAAATGGCATGACATCTGAAACAGATGAATTCTATGGGAATAGAATGATAATTATATCTGTATTGTTGTACCCGGTACTTTTTACCATACTAACTCTGAGAGTCGAGGCAGTCCAAGTAACTACAAAACACTGCTGATTTATTCAAAGGATCACAGGCAAAAATTAACATTACACGCTCAGGCATCTTGCACCTCCAAACTGCACGCAGGCAGATGAAAAATGAAAGACCCTGAACCCACCAGGCCTATACATTATATCCCTTCGATTGGGCTAGCCCCATACTACACAGAAACGTCAACCAAGATGTCTCTGTTACCAGCTTTACAGCTGGCCATAGCAGTAGTCAAAACATGAAGCAAATCAATGTGTGTGTGTGTGTCTGTTGATTAAGTGGTGTGTAGCTAAAAACAATCTCACACGACCTCTAGTAACATGTCGTGACTTAAACATAAGAACATATTATGGCTAAGGCTACAGTTATACACATCATAATAATAATATTAAACACCCTGTCTGCTGACAGTCATCAACTCTTCTCTCTAGTTGTCCTTGACCAGATGTACTGTACCCTGTAGAAACTCATAAGCATGACTAAGCATTTAACAGTCTAAATAGACATCCTATCTCCACTAAACATTTCTAATACATAAAGTATCTATCTAATTTCTATCTGACTAAAAATACCTAACAGTATGTCAGGCTGCAAATGTACTTTGAGATCTCACACAAACTATGAATATATAAATAAACAAAAAAGAAATCAAGGTTGTGTTTTGTACAGATTTTGGTAATGCAACATAGAATCAGCGGGTAAACCATTTTATCTGACTTGTGTCCAGGAAAAGAAATGAATAACTTTTAAGTCTGGGGGAAATTCAGCCCTGGTTTGGAGGTGCCATGCTCTTTCTTGTGAACAGTACTGAACAGACTGAATATAAGTTGGAGAGTGAAAAGAAGTAATAAGTAAAGTTTTACATGATTGGAAGCGCAAGAAGTGAATACAGGTGAGGACTGTTTAAAATAAACAAAGTTTACTCGAAGTCTGGGCACAGGTGAAGTTTTACAGTGCTGGATTCAGAGAGACAGAGCTCACACAGGAAAATCCATTCTCTGAACCATGAGTTATGTGTTTACACTAAATTTATCTTCTTGGGCTAGGCCTGCCCTGGACAGACGTACAACATTTCACACTTCGTAATCCTATTGGCCATTTGGCGTGAGCAGGTCAACCCCTGCCTGTGCCTGCTTGCTGAAATGTGATCTAACCCAGGTGTGTGTGTGTGTGTGTGTGTGTGTGTTTCTCAGGTGGCAGTTTGATCTTGATCAATGAACACTGAACAATGGGTGGTCTGGGCTGCAGGCCCCCGTCTCTGCAAGACACCCCATGACAAAGCAGAATTTGGAATATGCTAAGCGGGTCTAGGTGAAGGTGCAAAACAGGCCAACAGGTCTTTGTTAAAAGGTAAAATAGGCTGTCTGGATACCTGAAGGTACAGACACTATGTCTACACAGAAGTTAAAGCAGGCAGTTTCTACTTCAGTATCACTTGACTCTCATCCATACAATTGTAAGATATATAAGCAAGGAAAATAAATGTAT
>NW_018128063.1:1074919-1076302 GCF_001952655.1 Monopterus albus | reverse complement strand
ATCAACACCTTTCGATTGTGACTTCCACCGCCGTCATCTCCTCTTTGAAACAGGATGGCATTTACAATGCAGGTTTTCACGCAATCTCATTTACAATGCCGTCCTTTTCATCAACATCTAGGTGGAAAGCTTGAGAGTAGTCAGGTGCATGTAAACTACATGTGTGTGACAAAGCTTGTTTGATGTCCACAAAAGCCTTTTCTGCTTGTGTGTTCCACACCAGAGCAGAACCATAGTTCTTGTAACCTGCATCTGTCAGCATGGCACGGAAAGATGCCACCAGATTGGTGAAATCAGGTACAAAATTCTTACTGAAATTAATCAGTCCCAAAAATTTCATAATTTCTCTGACTGTGTTGGGCTTTGAATAACAGAGGATGTCTGTCTTTTGAGTCTCAGCTATGTGTAAGTCCGATGCTGACACCATGCGTCCCAGAAATGCAACCGTGGGTCTTCCTATCTGCAATTTATCCTTGGAAACTTTAAAGCCTCCCTGAGCCAAGTAAATTAACTATGGGTCCGTAGCAGCCATTATGCTTTCTGAGTCAGGAGCGGCTAACAACAGGTCATCAACATACTGAAGGAGACAAACTCCAGGTGGGAGAACAAGATTCTTCAAGTATTGCCTCAGAATGTGATTAAAGATGGATGGACTGTCAATAAAACCCATAGCTAGCCTTCGATAAGTGAGTTTTTGTGCTTTGTACATGAAAGCAAAAATGTTCTGAGAGTCTCTGTCGAGAGGTACAGAGAAAAAGGCATTTGCAAGATCAATGCATGTGAAAAACTTGTGTTCAGAGCTTATTGCATTCAACATGGTGTATGGATTTGGCGTTGCATAATTATTTGGAATCACAAGTTTATTTACAGCTTGGAGATCATGAACCATCCTGTAATCAGGTTTTCCTGCCTTTGGAACCGGGTGTATGGGCATGTTCCAGGCAGACTGAGTGGGAGTCAAAAGTCCAGCTTCCAAAAGTCCATGAATAGTTTTTTCAATTCCACTGACTTGCTGCTGTGTGAGTGGGTACTGAGCTCTGCAAACAGGCACAGCCCCCGTACGCAAAGAGATTTTGACCAGGTCAACTGTGACTAATCCCACGTCGGTCGGACCGGTGGCCCAGAGAGCTGAAGGCAGTTTGTCCAACAATGCTTGTGTTAGTGGATGATCAATATCTTCTCTGTTATGATTTCTGTGCAGTACACACTTCTCCAGTGTCAATGTGAGCAGTGAGTTGTGCTCAATAGCATAACATTGAGTCGAAGGAGAGAACTGCAACTGCTTGATCTGTGTGTCAGCCCAGTCTGACACAATCCTGCACCATGGGCCCCAGATTTTTAGCATCAGCTCCATGTTTCACTAATAAAGTGATGTGTGGAGCT
>NW_018128063.1:1060440-1071506 GCF_001952655.1 Monopterus albus | reverse complement strand
AGGGAGCCAGAGCATGAAGTGAGAAAAGCCCTGATCCATGGCGCCCCGCCTTGCTCTAACGGCGGGAGCTGACTTTTAATAAGTTACATATCTTGAAGGGAAAACGGAGTGTACGTCAGTGTAACTCCACCTGTCGCTGTCTCTGTCTGGAGAAGTGGCATCTGAGTTGCCGGCCTCTCTGTGCAGCTGTGGATGTTGTGTGTCTGTCTACCCCTGCATCTTAATGAGGCAGTATAGCGGTATTGTCCCTCACAGCAGTCATAACTGGAGCTTTCACTGTCAGACACAGCCTGCACAGCTCAGTGACAACAATGCTTTTTCCGGTTTTCTTTAGCCGAAGAAGAACAACAACTGGAAGTCTGAGTTTTAACCGAAGGATTACATGCTTTTAACAAATCTGACACAGTTTGTGTACCCCATGCACCATTCTGAGTGGAAGTGCCTGGTTCCTCATTGCACGTAGTAGTCTGTGCTCCAGAGCCTGCAACTACGCCATCTAAGTACTTCTGCGTGCTGGCCCAGTCTTCCCTCTTACTGGGAAAACTTGCCGTTTGTAAAATACCACCTTTAATTACGACCAAAGATGGATCATTTTGTTCAGTCTCGCATGAAGAGCAAAAAATGATTTGGTAGTGAACATTATTTTGAAAATCTGTTGGCTTCCCGACTTCCTCTGCAGCCGAAGGAGGGGCGGAGGGTGTGTGTTCACTGGAAATAGAATCATGGGCATGTCCTATTTCTACACTCGGTCCGGCTTTTTGGATCTTCTCAAATTCACCCAAAAAACAGACAGTTTTGCAGGAATGTTACACACCGTTTAAGTTTGGCCTCTGTCTTGTGCTTCTGTAAGAAGCTAGCTCTGTTGTGAGAAAGGCGTGCTTTATTAGTCCTCAAACTAGCTTGTTTAATAAACAGTCCTACAGCTCCCTCTGCCGGGGGAGCCTCGTCATAGGCGCCAAAGAAGCCACGGTCAGACATTTCATTACACCAGCGCATGAAATTATTTTGTTCGGTACCACGCCGGCTTGGACTCTGTGTGCCAGGCCATTTGTTCAACAATTGGTACAAGATAGCACCTAGTGTGCCCGCATCGCACTGGCTCCAAGCCTGAATAACATCACAGTCGGCCATAATGAAAAAATTTCTGGGGGTTAATTCCCAATCAATTCCACCGTTTTATCCCAACAGGACAGGAGAACACCGTAATCTGTCTGCACAGTTTTCTCTATCTTTCTATGCCCCCCCACAGAAACCCCACACTACTACACAAGGCACATTAACTCCACAATGAATTCTCACCGTGAACCTATTGTCCAGAGTGATACAGTTGCGGAAAAACATTTTAATCAGCCTTTTGTGCAGTTTAGCCGCCCCACAATATCATGACCCTGTACCGTGTTACAGTGTGGGATTTATCAAAGATCCTAAATTCCAGGCGAGAAGTCTCACTCGCCTGATCTTTTCAGGGGGAATAAAATGAAAAAGAAATCAGGCAATTTAGGAGACAACTTTTATGAATTAGCAGGAACGTGAAAAACGTAAAACGTGAATTTTACGTCTCTTTATTGGTACCAAATTCTGTTATCAATGGTACTTATTGATTCTCCCTGCCTTGAAACTATGTGCTTGCTAACGGTACATGTGACAAATGAACACACCAGCACAGCAGTTAAAACACAGAGAATAAGGCATGTGTTTTCATTATCCTTACTGTTTTTGATCCAATTTGGAACATCAAGAGTGGGCAGCCCACACATCAACTTTGATTTGGAAATAATTCAATGTGCGGAGTTTATGTGTAATCAAAGGTTCCGCTTACCTCGTTTCTGCCCAGGCTTTAGTTGATGTATGGGACTGCACCGCTCTTGACTGAAGACCAGGAAGTCACACTGCCGTTGCAGAAAAACAGTCAAATCAGGACTGCATGTCGGATTTTTTCTCAGCTCAGCCTGGTACAGGAACGCAGCTGTTGGTCCGGGACCATTTGCTTGAGAAAGTGGACCGGTCATCTGAAGAGTTCAGCTGGCTCACGGGTCAAACGGCACCATGTTGAAGGATATTTCCCAGTTACGCTTAACCAGTGAAACTCAGAGAGACAAGGCGGTCCAAGTGGCTACAAAAAAACGTGCTGGTTTAATCAAGGATTACAGGTAAAATTAACATTATATGCTCAGGTATCCTTCACCTCCAAACTGCACGCAGGCAGATGAACGATGAAAAGACCCTGAACCCAACAGGCCTGTACATTATATCTGGTTTGGGCTAACCCCATTCTACACAGGCACGTCAAACCGTGACGTCACCTGATATGCCAGCTTCACAGCTGACCGTAGCAGTAGTCAAAACATGGAGAAAATCAATGTGTGTGAGTGTTGATTATGTGGTGTGTATCTAAGAACATACAGGACATTCAGGGACATGTCCGGACATTAAGCCTAGGAAGATATTATGATTAAGATTACGGCTAAACATATCATACAGTAGCCACTTCCTATCTAGTTATCCTTGAACATAAACAACCTGGAGTAACTCATGGAAATGAGTAAGCATTTAACAGCCTGAGCTAGACATCCTGTCTACACTAAAGACATTTCTAATACAACAAGCACCTAACCAATATCTATCTGACTAACAATACCTAACAGAAACTAGAGTTATGAAAAGTAACTAAAGGGAACTAAAGGTATGAAAAGTAACTATTGCTTATAAAGTAACTAGAGCCTATAAGAATAAAATCTTACACATTCTAATGCATTAGTATTAATCAATAAACTGTAAATATTGTAATATTTTATTTTTTAAATTTAGTTTTTTATCATAAAGTATGTCTGTACTTAAGTCAAATTTTAACAGGGGCTTTTGCTTGTAATACAGCAGCAGTATTACTGCTTTTCCTTAAGTAAAAATGTGAATATAACATTCACCACTGAATATCATACATTATACTATATCATACTGTGCTACATGATGTGATATGTTTGAGTGGCAACCTGAAAATTGAATGGGCAATGAAAGCAAATTAAAGCGGGGAAATAAGTAACTCTCCTGCTGATTGTCTAGTTTAGCAGGACTCTGACACATGTGAGTGTGTGAGTTAAGTGTGGATCCCTGTGAGGAGTGCCAAAAGGGACAGTGACAATTTAAAGTTACACAAAACACACAAATGCTCAAGTCCAGTTTGTCTCAGACTGCTAAGAAAAAGAAAGAACGGAAATCTTGAGAGAGATGGGAGGGAGAGAGGAGTGAGTAGTATCAACAGAGAAGAGGGAGGGAAGAAGATGATGATGTTAAAGGGTACAGAAGGCAGACTAGGCTACTGCTGCCTGTCATACTGTGTCACAGTCACTGGCACCATGTGTGTGAGAGAGAGACTGCCCAACATAAAATGTTACTTGCAGCAGTGCTACATTCCTCAAAAATCTATGTATATGGCTGTGTGTGTGCGTGTGTGTGATTTGGGCTGAGGGCACCAGATGGGCAGGAGGGTAATTTGGTTTGGCACTAATGCAGGGCCAAGGATCTTTGCTCTGAGTGAGAAAATCTCTCTCTCTCTCACACACACACACGCACAGTTTTCTAATGTAATCTAAATGGAAGCGGATGGTTCACAGAAGCTCTGCTACCTCCTGCTGTATAGCCCCACTGTAAATGTTTACATGGTAGACATGGCAGTCTGACAGCGTGTGTGTGCTTGTGTCGAGGCGCTTGCTGTCAGAGTTCACATACTGGATGGATGCTTTTATATACAAACATTTTATGTACTTCATGTGTAAGTCCAACCCTCAAGGCTGTGTTCACTGTGTGGCAGTGTGGGTGAGTGTGTCCTCATTTTCTGACACCCCTTTAAAGGGCTTTTTGAGGGTTAAGGTTAAAGTTAGGGTAGGTATTAGGGTATGGGTTGGACTCAGGCATGTAGTTGTGATGGTTCAGTTTTGGGTAAGGTTGACATTGCATAATGTCAATGAGACTCCTCACAAAGACAGAAGTAAAAATGTGTGTGTGTGTGTGTATGTGTGTGTCTGTGCACTTTAAATTGTGTAGGCAGCTGTGTGACGCCCTCACACCCTGTCACAGCAGCTCTTCATCCTCCTCTTCCTCCCTTCCGCTCACACCATCAGCGGGGCGATTATAGCCTCGCCACCGTCACCTTGTTTACACCTTACACCCCCACCAGTTACTAGGCTTTGGCACCCAAGCTGTCACCCTGGAGTGGGGTGTGTGGGTGGGTGTGGTGGGGGTCAGATTCACACCCTTGGCCATACTGTCACATCCTTACCTGTGCACAGATACGCAAGCGTGGAAAATACACTTTGGTTACACAGGATGAAAATATTTTATGCAGACACATGATTATAACTGGTTTAACAGTATTTTGTTCAGTGTGCCTGTTATGTAATTCCTGTTTCATCATATATTGCAATGTATGCAGGGCCAGAAATCACAGGCTAAGACATGATACAGTATTATCATAAGAATGTCTATGTAAAAAACTGAAAAATATACCAATAAAAGGAAAAGTTTGGAAAGCAGGAGAAAGACCTGAAGCACATTCAGTCACTTTCACATACATGCTACATAAAAATACACCTGTTTTATATAATGGCCTTGTTCTCTTTGTGGTCCTTTATACTGCAACTCTCTCTCTCTGTAATGTGTGTGAGGATGTAAAACAGTTGTGTACAGAGAGGTGAGTGTGGTCCACTGTGTGATAGGGTGGGACAGAGGGCTTGGCCTGGAGCACAGCTGTGATTAATGGACACACACACACGTACACAAACAAGCAGGCACCATCATCCCTCCTCTCTGTCCCATACTGGGTCATGTTATTTTATCCCCTCTCACACAATGACAAACACACACACACCTAGGCCACCCTAGAACAGTCAAGCTGCTTTTTTACACCAGGGAGGTGTTAGATTTTACCCAAATTCTTTTATTGAAAGCGCGAGAAGTGAAGACAGAAGAGGACTTTTGAAAATCAACAGGAAGTTTACTCAAAATCTGGGCACAGGTGAAGTCTTACAGCGCTGGGATCAGAGCTCCCGCAGGAGATCCCTTCTCTGAACCCCGAGTTATCTTTTTCATTACAATTATCTTCTTGGGCTAGGTCCACCCTGGACAGAGGTACAACATTCAACACTTCGTAATCCTATTGGCAATTTGGTGTGAGCAGGAGCTCACACCTCCTTGCTGGAATGTGGTAAAATCTAGGTATGTGTGTGCGTGTTGTGTTTCAGACGATACTGGACAATAGGTTGTCTGCGCTGCAGACCCCCAATCTGTGAGAGCTATTCCAGGATGAAGCAGAACTTGTGAATATGCTAAACGGGCCTAGGTGAAGGTGCAAAACAGGCCAGCAGGTCTTTGTTAAAATGTAAAATAGGCCGTCTGGTTACTTGAAGATACAGGCATCCTGTCTCTACAAAATTTGCAGCACACAGTTCCAAAGTTTCACTCAGCAGAATACATCAGTCATCAATACAGTTTTAATATGTACTGTATAAGCAAGGAAAATAAAGGTATGAAAAGTAACTAAAAGAAAATGAAGAACTGGGTAGGGTAGAACTTTATTGATCCCACAGTGGGGAAATTCCAGTGTTCCAGTAGTATTAAGGGACAAAAACAACAGAGGCAAGCAACAAGACACCATAAGAACAGAAACTACACACCGATCTTGATAGACAAATTCAGAAAGCACGGAAAGAAAAAAACACAAAAGAAAACAGAGCTACTGGAACTCGCTGCCGCTCCGTGTGGCGGCGCGTCTTAAAAAACAAATCGAGAATACCCAAAGACAAGACAGTACAATCATTTCAGAAAAAGTCAGGAACAGATATCGCTCTCACTCAAATCACAGACAGGTCAGTCTGTGGTCAGAGGGGGAGGGGTGGAAGTGTATGCATTCCTACCATTAGCATACGGTATTGTTAGGTATTTTTAGTCAGATAGATATTGGTTAGATACTTGATGTATTAGAAATGTTTAGACTAGACAGGGTGCCTAGCTCAGGCTGTTAAATGCTTAGGCATTCTCATGAGTGCTGCAGGTTGCTTATGGTCAAGGATAACTAGATAGAAAGTTGATGACTGTTAGAAGACAGGATGTTTAATATTATTCTGACGTATATAACTGTAGCCATAGCCATAATATTTTCTTATGTTTAATGTCATGACATGTCACTAGAGGTTGTGTTAGAATGTTTTTAGCTACACACCACATAATCAACAGACAATCACTCATTGATTTTCCTCATGCTTTGACTACTGCCATGGCCAGCTGCAAAGCTGGCACCGGGACACGTCACGGTTTGGCGTTCCTGTGTAGAATGGGGTTAGCCCGAGGTGATATAATGTATAGGCCTGTTGTGGTTCAGGGTCTTTCATCTTTCAGCTGCCTGCGTGCATGTTGGAGGTGCAAGATACCTGAGCATGTAATGTTAATTTTTACCTGTGTTCAGTGAATAAATCAGCACAGTTTTGAAGATACTTGGACTGCTTCATCTCTCAGAGTTAGCATGGTAAAAAGTACCGAGCGCAACAGTAGGGTCCAGAGTTTTATTGTTCTTTGTGTAGGAGGGTGGCAGAGAGGGGGAGGGAGGCATGGCACGGTCGAGGTCCCCGAGATAAGGATTTGGGCCTGCAGGTCCGCCGAGACACCATGCACCTGCACGCAGCAGCAGAGCCGGCCTGGGATCAGTGAGGAACCACAGATCCTGGAGTCCCAGTGAAGCGCGTACAGGATCTTTCCTCCTGCACACCCGCTGCAGCCAGCGCGGCCAGCTCGTCCATCTTGTCCCCCAGCGCCTCACTCCAGCTCCTCTCCCAGCGCTTTGCTCCAGTTCTGCAGACTCGCCCCTCTCGTCGCATCCCCATGGGAATCCCCAGCAACTCACAACAAGGAAGCCGACTGTTGGCAAGCAGAGCAAACAGTCGGGACCGCGACACAAGGGTCCCCCTGAGTCAGACTCGAAAGTTCATAAAAAAGTACAAAACATGATGCAAACGCAATAAAAGTTGTATCCCTGGTAGCCTAACTCGACAAGCATTTACAGAAAAGAGACATAGCAAAAAAAGCAAACACAGATGCCCAAGGAAACATGAAAATAAACACAAAAGTGGCAGAGCTGCTGCAGCTCGCTGCTGCTCCATGCGGAGCAGCTGACACTGGGAGCCCTCTCAGCCCGTTTTAACTATAAGGGAACAAACTTGTTGCTACATAAAGCTTGATATTGTCAATAAAATGAAAACTAAAAATAAAATTCTCCCTGAAGTATACATGCAATTCCCCTTCAAAGCCTTTGAATTCAGGGTTTGATTCCCACTCCTTTCTGTATTTTTGAACGTACAGTTTAGACTGAGACAGCTAGCTAGCTAGATGTTTAGCTTATGTCACAGAGAGGCACACACACAGTGGGCGAGGTGAGTAAGTGACTGAGTCAAATGTAATAATAATAATAATAAACTTTATTTCTATAGCAACAAAACTAACAACTCGTAGGAGCCCAGAGTGCTGTACAACAGAACAAAAATACAAACAAGTAAAATCACTAAATCAAAATAAGATTGCAAATATAAAAAAACAAATAAAAAAGAACCAGAGGAAACCCAGAGCAAATTTAAGAAAATCACACAACAAAACATGTTAACATACCCTTACATGAAAAGAGCCAATTTATGCCTCAAAAGCTTGCCTAAAGAAGAAGGTTTTTAAGGCCGACTTAAAAACCGCTTGTTCCGACTTCGATTGCACCTCTAAGGGAAGGGAATTCCAGAGTCTGGGGCCATATATAGCAAAGGATCGGTCACCCCATTTTTTATACCGCGATTGTGGGCAACTGAAAAGTAACTAAAAGAAAATGAAGAACTGAAAAGTAACTAAAGTAAACTAAAGTTATGCTAAGTAACTAAAGCTTATAAAGTAGAGCCTATAAAAATCAAATCTTACGGAGGGGGAGCAGTAACCTCACGACCACAGTAATGTCACAATTAAACATTTGATAGAACAGGACAATGGCGAACTGTGTGTGTGTGTGTGTGTGTGTGTGTGTGTGTGTGTGTGTGTGTGCTTGTTAATGAGCTGACCTGTTTGAGCCACCTGCTCTCACCAGTAGGCCATGCTGAGATGGAGTCAGATGCTGTAAATATCTGGAGGAGGCTCCGCTGGGCTTTCCCTCGCCTCTTTCATTCCTCTCTCCTGTATTCTCCATTTCTGCCCTCTGGTCTCTCACTTCACCTTCTTAACTCCATCTTCTCCCCTCATGCTCATCACTGTGATGTCAATGCCTCTGCTTCACTCTATCTCCTCTCTCCTCAGCCCTCCATTTGACCTTTTTTCTCATACCATCCCCTTGTTTCACTGATGTGTCCTCCTTTTGCCTTCTCATCCCTTGTCCTCTTTTTCTCCTGCTTACCTCATCCACTTCCTTTACTCCTCATACTTTCCTTCATCTGTCCTCTTCTCCTTTCTTCTTCACCTTTTAGGCATATCCATCGGCTGTCTTCTTTCTTTTCTTTCCATCACCTTGCATCCTTTCATCTTGACTCCTATTCCTTTTGCCTTACATAATATATTTCATCTTTCCTCGTATTTCTAATGTGTCCATGTCTTCCTCTATATTCTTTTCAAGGTTTCAATTGACATCCTAGGGTTTTAGGTCCAGTCTCTTCACCCAGAGTTTCTGATGGACCATGTATACATTTAGCTAACAAACAGACAAGTGACCCCCCCCCTGTGAATAATTGTGCATGGGAGCTACAAACAAATATCTGACACATCTGGATTTGCTGGAAATTTTTTGTTTTTACTAGAGAGAAGGAGACCATTTGGGAGGACTGGCACCATTTTCAAATGATAGACTTCTCATTGTGGTTGGTTTTTTTCTGAACTGAGAAAAGTGAAAAGAAAAGACCATTCAAGACAAGAGTGAACCATCACCTCCTTGACCTACTAGTCAAACAGCAGAGCAGTTTGATTCAGGCTGTTTCCAGTGCCACTGTGACAAGGAACATTACAGGAAGTCTTTCCTGCCGAGTGTCATCACCCCGACTCCTTATAAAGAGAGGTGTCTCATCCTCTGACAACATATTTATTACACATATCCCCTTGTACATTCTACAACCCCAAATTAGGAAAAGTTGGGATGGTATGTAAAATCAAAATTAAAACTGGAAACAGTGATGTGAAAATCATCTGTGTCCTGTATTACATTGAAAACAATAGAGTAGCACATTATTTGATGTGATACCTCATCAGTTTTATTTTTTGTTCAAATTAAACACTCATTTCAATTTTGATGCAACACATTCTAAAAAAGTTAGGACAGTAAAACATTTCCCATGATGTGATGTTGCCGTTCCTTTTCAGAACACTTAATAGACATTTAGGGACTGAGGACACCAAGTGATTAAATGTGTCAGGTGTTATTTTGTCCCATCCTTCCTGCAAACAATTTTTAAGATGCTCAGCAGTCCTAGGTTTTCATTGACGGTCTGTGTTTCAAAATATGCCACACATTCTCTACTGGGGACAGGTTGGGACTGCAGACAGGCCAGTCCAGCACTCATACCCTTTTCCTCCACAGCCAAGCCTTGGTAATGTGTGCACTATGAGGTTTCCATTGTCTTGTTGAAATATGCATGGGTGTCCCTGAAAAAGTTGTCGTCTTGAAGGCAGCATATGTTGCTCCAACATCTCTCTGTATTTTTCATCATTAAAGGTACCATCACAGAAGTGGAAGTGACCTTTGCCAAGGGAACTGGCACAACCTCTGACCATAACAGACGCAGGCTTTTGGACTTGTTGCTGGTAACAGTCTGGATGGTCCTTTCCGTCTTTGGTCTGGAGCACATGGAATCCATTCTTTCCAAAAGAGACCTGAAATATTGATTCATCTGACCACAGTGCACGTTTCCACTGTGTGATGGTCCATCCCAGATGCCTCTGAGCCCAGAGCAGTCGACTGTGCTTCTGGACACTGTTGACATAGGGCTTCCTTTTGGCACAGTACAGTTTTAAGCAGCATTTATGGATGTAACTACATATTGTAGAGTCTGACACAGGTGTGCCAAAGTCATCCTGAGCCCATGTGGTTATATTGCTTATAGAAGAGTTATGATTCTTGATGCAGTGCCATGTGAGGGATCAGAGAGCTCAGTCATCCAGCTTAGGTTTGTGCCCTTGCCCTCCTAATTCCATGAATCTGCAGCATAGAGGGTGACATATCTAAATCTCTTCCTATCTTTCATTGAGAAACATTGTTTTTAAACATTTCAGTAATTTTCTGAAACATACTGTATGTTGGCAAAGTGGGATCCTCGGCCCAGCTTTGCTCCTAAAAGGCTCTGCCTTTCCTGGATGCCACTTCTGTACCAAGTCATGATTGTAGTCATCTGTTGACATCACCTGTTTCAATGGAGCCATCATTTCATTGTTTGACCTCATTACTGGCCCTGAAATGCAGCATCAGAATGTACTGCATCAGGATTGAAGTGAGTGTTTATTTAGAGCAAAGAATAAAATTAATGAGGTATCACGTAAAATAACATGCTGCTGTATTGTTTACAATGTAATACAGGACACAGATGATTTACACATAATTATTTTCACTTTTAATTTAGATTTTACATACCGTCCCAACTTTTTTCTGATTTGGGGTTATATTCTTGTTCATTTCATAGATGGAAAATACAACTGAATATACAATTCTAAGTACACTACAGTATGTACTATATACAGTCAGGGAAAAAAATTATTTGAACCCCAGCTGATTTTGTAAGTTTGCCCACTAACAAAGAAATGATCAGTCTACAATTTCAATGGTAGGTTTATGTGAACAGTGAGAGACACAACATTAACAAAAAAAATCCAGAAAAATGCATTACATGCATTAATTGGCATTTTCATGAATGAAATAAGTATTTGATCCCCTATCAGTCAGCAAGATCTCTGTCTCCCAGGTGTATTTTATTCAGGTAAGGAGCTGACATTGGGAGCCCTCTCAGCTCGTTACCTGTATAAAAGAGACCTGTCCACAGAAGCAATCAATCAATCCAGATTCCAAAGTCTTC
>NW_018128063.1:1053636-1059481 GCF_001952655.1 Monopterus albus | reverse complement strand
TTTTTTGTAATGCATTTTTCTGGATTTTTTTGTTATTGTTGTGTCTCTCACTGTTCACATAAACCTACCATTGAAATTGTAGACTGATCATTTCTTTGTTAGTGGGCAAACTTACAAAATCAGCTGGGGTTCAAATAATTTTTTCCCTGACTGTATATCTAGTAGGCAATTCCACATCTTTGCAGCACCTCCACAGTAGCCTTACAGATGAAATTAAAAAAACTATGCAGTAAACATAACAGACAAAGCATAAAACTGGTTTAATGCATAACAAACATGTTGTATAATATTTTAATGGTTTCTAAGTTATTTTTGCTATGTTATTATGAAAGTTGACATCAGATGACACCTGACTAACACACCTTCCCCAAGTAAAACTTTGTATGCAAGTATGCTAATCATTTAATCAAAATTTCATATTACATTCACTAATACACAAGAATAGGGGAAAACATTTTTTGATGGCTTGTCATGGAAAACATATCAGGCTGCAGTTTTAAGCTGAAGCTATCATTTTGAGAATATCTTAGTAATGACATTTTATTATTGTATTAATCATTCAACATGAAATAACACACTGGAAGGCTGACATTCTTCAGTCATTTTAAAGTTATAAAGAAAATGACAGCAGTAAACTGCCAGATATTGTTTTTCTTTTCCTTGAAACTTTGTTTCATTCTTTACCTGCCAGAAAGTTCCAGCTCCAGTTGATTCATTCTTTGATTGAAGTAGCAATTTATGAAATACTTATTAGTTAATATTGGTTCTGTCAATATATTGTAATGGCACTTGGCCATAAGCTAAGTCCTGCCTCCTTAGTTCTGGTTTTCTGACTTCCCCCAGCACATACTATGTGCAGCTCAAGGTGATAAAAGTAGTGGATTTACCACTTAGTAATGTTTCAACTTTCAGGGACTAAACGGTAGAAAATGAATGTTTCAACTGTGGGGACCGTCTGACAGGAGCAGACAAAAGCAGATCATTTGGAGCTAGTGACCAGTGATTTTGCCAGCTGGGATGACAACTGTTGCTAGAGAATTTAACAGCAAAGTCATTTATTTATGCTAATCATCAGCTACTGTACAGGTGAGTTCTTTTATAATGAGAGACTTCTAAATTCTTTTCTTTTAATTTCTTGCCTGTATGGCTGTGTGGCCGAAGGCCATATGAATGAAAATGCAGACTTTCTTGGCCACACACGTGAAATCCATACACCCTGTATTCACACTTGGAAGCTGCCAAGTATAACCACTGAGTGGCTGTACTGGAGTGGTAGGAGTTAAAGGCCTCTTCTTTGTCAAGGGAGTAACAGATCCAAAGCTAATACTTAAGGATCAAATTTAGGACTTGCTTGACCAAATCCACATTTCATCATGGATACACTCTGGTCTCTCTTGTTGCAATCACTTTGGGTGGTAAGAAACATAAAAGCATGACTCTAATATACACATATACAGCAAGTCATTTTTTAAATTTCATTTATCTGTTGATTAATTACATAAGATTGATAATATTTTTGATTTTATTTATGAAGTTGTTAAAATATATTGTCAAGAGTAACTGGTGCCAGATTCAGAAATACAGAAAGAGAGAGAGAGTTCCTGACTGGCTAATGAATTCAGTTTTGACTCAGTAACAACTGACATAGTTAGGGGACTATGTGGGAGACCTATGTATGTGTGTCTACAGTGGCTGAGTGTGTGTCACATTCAACACTTCCGATGGCTCTATGAATATAAGTAGACACTTTCATACACACTTTGCAAATAAACAGCAGTGTGTGTGTGCCCTTGTGTGTCTGCATCAGTTTATGATCTCGCACACTTACGCTCGACTCCATCCTCCCACCTCCACTCCAGTGAATGTGTGTGTGCATGTGTGTTGTACAATAGAGTGAGTGCCTGCTGGTATGTGCCCAGTGTGCCTTTATGCAAGGCAGGTGAAAGAGGTAAATTGGGCCGTTCCATCATGAGATGCGGGGAGGCCAGGCTGACATGCTGATCAGGTGTGCATGCATAATGGCCCCCAAAAATAAGCTCTGTTTTGAATAATGCCCCCTATCAAAAAAAAAAAAAAAAACAAAGTCTAGAAGAAGAAGATCTGCTCTCGGTCTGGCTGGGATCTCATCCATCTTAACAACAAATGGAAATCAGAGACAGACTGCCACCGGCCGGGGCCTCCACAGAGCCCACTTACATCTCTTTCTCCCTCTCTTTCCTTTTCTATCTCTCTATCACCCCTTTATGGTTTGACCCCTTCTTCTCCCTCTTCTCTTCCACTCTTTATAGCTTTTTTGTATCCTTTTTTCGACTAAGTTTTTCCTCCTAAAGATATGTTGAAAAGCTACACACAGAAGTATGTGGACACCTCGTTGGGAGGCTCCGGGGGTGGGGAGCTGTTGGGTTCCTACTGACCACCATCATCTCCTGACCTCTGGGCCTTGTGCAGGTTCCCATACAGTTCTTTATTTGACACCAAGCAGCACTCCTATGACTGATTAACACAAACCAGGCCCTATTTTTTTATTTGATTATGTGTGTGCGTACTAGTTAATTTCTGATTATTTCTGCGTATTTATTTTTACAATTTTTAAACAATTTTCATTCAAATAATGTACCATGCCCTCACACAAGTGAAATAAACTAATAAATAAAACTGAATATATGTTTTTGGCCCTTCTATAATACAGGGTAACAAACTTGGATAATAATGCAGGAGCCACCTTCAATCCTGGCAACTTCTTGGGGGTCCCAGGACTCTTCAGGCTCCCACAAGTTCCATTGAACCTTTGCCCTGAGGCCCTCTGAAAGGTTCATCTGACCATATCCACATAACACTGCTAACTGCTCCATTTTACATATTTATTTTATTATATTTGGGAAAATGCCCAAATTAGCTCTTTGTCAAGTAGAGGAATCAAAGTGGAATCAAACAGTTTAGTGCAGCCTCTTATCTCTTTTATGTCAGTTAGGGCTACTACTCAAAATTATTTTTATTATTGATTAAGCTGTTGATTTTTTCCTAAGTAATTAATATTTAAATCTATAAAACATCAGAAAAATGTCCATAGAATCATCCTGGAGCCCCAGATTTGACATTTGTTAACCTAGTCTCAAAAATAAACAATTTGCTATAATTCAGCATATATGCATATAAAAATTACTGATAATTACGAATCTGAGTGATTACTAATAAACTTCATTAGTCACTTATTCCACAAAGAAATCCCGGGTTGTCTTAGTTTGCTGTGGACAACCCTGAGTGGCCTGCACTGGGCCTGGACCACAAGGTGGAAGGCTGGCTGCTACTGAGTGTTGGCTTCACTATGTTCTTGTGGCTGAATGAGAGCAAATCCCAGCAGCCAGGTTCTAAAGTGTGGAGGTTTTTATAGCAGCATATTAATGCCCATTGGGAGTATAAAACATATATTTTATTATATTTATAGCAAAATGTTGTAAGACCTTATCCATATGCTAATAAATAAATAAAAATCAGACAAACCAGAAATGACTTCAGGTGAGCTTACCTTCTACTGCATATTTTGTCCTCCTTGATATTTAAATATGCAGTTTTTTCTTAATTTCCTTGCTGTCTCCTCCTCCCTGATCTGTCCCTTCTCTCTCTCCCGGGTAAAGAAATGAGCTGGCAGTATAAGTGTTATTCATGGCTTGGTCAGAGGGTGAGTTTTATTGCAGGTAGATAAAAAGATATCGCCCTTCTGCTGCAATATACATGAACTAATGTATACTGTCGTTAATATGTGATGTGCTCTGCAGCAAATAGAGGTTCAATTAAGATACTGCAACAGTGTTGAAGAAAAAGAGTAAAATTTAAGTAGTGTGCTTTATGCACTACAGTTGGAATGGCCTATGTACACCCATTGTGTGAGTGCATGTAGACCAATGCAGTATATCAGTTTGATCTTTATAAAGGTACATGTATTGTATGTAGATTTAATGTTGTGTTTCACAGTGATGTGTTCAGAGGCTTTTCCACCCATGGTACCTACCAAAGTGCAAGAACCTCACTGGACCCATAGTTATGTTTTATTGGTATACAACCTCTAGTGGTCATAGTAATTATGGCTGAAGCAACGCAGGAGGTCAGGCAATCTAGTGTAAAGGCCCACAGAGTCTGGATGGGGAGGAGGTCGGAGTGGAAGGGTGGGTTGACAAAACACTGTACTGTGAAGCACAAAACGATTTGTTTCTCGTTTCAAACCAGTTTTAATCATAACCTTTTTCTAATCTTAACTACAGTATGTGCCTATTGTAATTTTGGTGAAAAGGGTCTTGTAACATTAATTAATAAAGTACACATTTACACATGATCTTTACCTAAACCTCTACAAGTTATTTTTGTGCAGACAACTAACCAAACCATGATCTTTCCATAACACTAACAGCATTTTTATTACTGTGGCCCTTAAGAATGAAGGTCCGGTATGCTGCCACCATACTATATGTTTCACGGGTTTATTACTGTAACTAGTTCCACAGAGGTGCTATTTCAGTAGATGCTCTTATGCGCTGTATCAGAGGGTAGAGACAAACAGTCTATATAGTTAGGCTGGACGAGTTTTGTCGCTCAAAAAGAACTTTTTTTTAAATGAAATCAGTACATTTTTAGCACCTTGATTAATTAAATGATATAACACTGGTGGACTGCTTTGAAAGTAGGAAGACATGTCAATTGTATACTTTACATTGCATTGCACCCATCCATTCATTTTAAGACAAGGTGTTCCTCATTCTAATGTGCACAGTAACAAAAAAGATTAGTCTAATCTGTATACTGTTTATACTCATATATGCCCTATAAGCTTCTTTGTAATAGCAAGCTATTTCTTTAAATTAGGGGCTTAAAAGTTGTTAAGAACAAAATATAATGCTCCACTTTCAGCTGGTCCTGTTAGGAGTTGCCACAGTGAATCATCTGTTTCTACACTGATGATTCGCATGGTTCGAAATTTGGCACATTTTTACACCGGATGCCCTTCCTGATGCAACCCTCTCTATTTATCTGGGCTTAGGACCAGCACAGAAGTCACTGGTGTGAAACCCCTGTAGCTAGAAGTTCCCTGACCGGGAATCAAACCCAGGGCACAACAGTAAAAGCGTTGCATCCTATCCACAAGGCCATCATGGAGAACAAACTATAATGCTATGCATCTTTAAAGATATGAGTCAAATAAAACAAGCCTTGAATTTAAACAAAATTCAACTCACCTACACACATTTAAAAAAAAAAAAAGCAAATAGAAACAGAAAGATCCAATTCCAAAGGTCTCTGAATGGACTTGTGTATAATCAGACCTGATCCAACATGGGATCCACTCAAACAAACCCAAACAGTAACAGAAGGTTTCATTTTTTACAGTACAAAAAACGTCTTCTGTGATGACACCACATGACCAAAGCTACAAAAATCGTGAGTCCACTGGGACTCCGGTATTAGACATACAAAGGCCTGAGACCCAGGGCAACAAATTGAGACCTGATTCGACCCAGTCCTACAAAAAAATTGAAACCTGTCCCAACTCAGGTCTCACTTACTAGTAACCAAGCTGTGATGAAGACCTGTACTCTAATTTGTGGGTTTAAATCTTGTTCTTTCATTTCCTCACAATATGCTCCATGTTCAAATCAGAGATATTTTACACAGAAAACCAACCCAGTCTCACAAGAAACTAATAATAGCTATGTTGGTCCACAGTGCAAAACACACTTGTCTCACAATAAAATTGTGACATGGCAACATCTTTCTGGCAGCAAAAATAAAAAAGTGGCTAAAATTCCTTATACATGACAAAATCTAGGCACGGAAACTACATGGATAGGGTTAG
>NW_018128063.1:1041464-1053607 GCF_001952655.1 Monopterus albus | reverse complement strand
CCCTGAGTTTGGTTAAAACACTTTCAAATGAAAAGTACAGTGTCAGACATGGGACTGGATCATGAATGTCAAGTGTTTGTTGGACACATCCATCTGCTCCAGACACCACCTTCCTAGTGTTTTTAACTTTCTACAGTTCAAAACCCTGTGCCTTCAAACAACACCACCTTGGCTTCTCGATCCATACTCCAGTCCAGCTGATGGCGGTATAAAACACAAAGAAGAAGAAAACAAAGAAGGGCACTGGGATGCAATACAAAAAAAACCACTGGCATGTCACAATTTTACACCCATTATTGTGACACTGCTACATTTTACGCTGTGAACCAATGTAGCCTTTCTACATTTTCCTGTGAGACTGGGCTGTAACAATTTGTGTAGTTGTCTGTAATTTTTGGGGCTTATTGTTTGTTTTTTTTTTCAAGGAATCTTCTGGCTTGAAAGGGTAAGCCTTATTAGTTCATCACATTGTGAGAAAGGCTTCCTGTTATAAAGGGATGCTGGGAAAAAGGCCACAAAATAATAAAGAATACTTAGAATAGAATAGTTTGAGGAAATTCCATGAAAGGACAACATAAGTAAGAATGGTATTGATACAGTTTAAACTATGTTTTCTGTTACTGCAAAAATAAATATATAAATAAATGAACAAAAATAAGTGTATAAGTGCAATTGATTGTGGTATCAATACCAGAATTAGGGTGGGGGTGGTTAGTAGTCAAAGAATCCAAAGAGTTTACCAAGGCCATTGGTGATGAGAAGAAAGGAGAAAAAAAAGTCAACAAACCACAGCTGAAATAAGTGAAAGTGGAAAAATGCAGGGAAATAAATCAAATCAAA
Source organism: Monopterus albus (assembly GCF_001952655.1). Lineage (NCBI taxonomy): Eukaryota > Metazoa > Chordata > Actinopteri > Synbranchiformes > Synbranchidae > Monopterus > Monopterus albus. Next base: position 1,052,767 of record NW_018128063.1, on the reverse strand, counting down.
TCAAATCAAATTTTATTTGTATAGCGCCAAATCACAACAAAAGTCATCTCAAGACACTTTACAAAGTAAGGTCTAGACCTTACTGTTATCAATATTATTACATAGGGAAAACCCAACAAATCCCCACTGAGCAAGCACTTGGCGACAGTGGGGAGGAAAAACTCCCTTTAACGGAAGAAACCTCCGACAGACCCCGGCTCTTTAAATAAAGGAAGAACCAAGTGAGTAGCAAGGACAATGGTTGCGAGGGGGGAGGTAGAGAAGGAGGGACAGGAGATGGAGTGGCAAAGAATGGAGTGTGGATGGAGAGCAAAGGGGTGGACAGAAGGGAGGAGGAGGAGGAAAAGGAGGTGGCAGCGGCAGTGGCAGGGCGTTTCTATGTGTAAGCGTTTCCTTCAGCCAGGGTGATTGAGCACCTCTGCCCTGAACTCTGGGTAATGAGCGAAGAGAAAAGGGAAAACTTCTGCCCTGGAAACTTCCCAAATTATTTAGAGGCTTATGGATATGGGGAAAAAATTACAATATGCACAATCCACCTTCTCGAGGCTGGATGAAAAATAATGAAATTCTTTGTGACAACCCTTCCAACCTCTAGCTGTATAATGATTTTTTTCTGTCCCCCTCCCCTCCACCCACCACCCTCCATCCCTTCGATCCTATATCCTGGCTGAATGTCTCTCTCTCTCTCTCCCTGAGCCTGTAGTATCTGGGTACATCTGTTTTGCATGAGATGCATAAAATGACAGGACTTAGACAGCCACTGCATCTAGTGACAAAGATTACTGTCAGCCACCGTCTCCAGTTAATACATCATTGCCACTGGTCCGTTCCCTGCCTCTGTCTCCTAGCAACAGCCTATCCCTCGATGAGGCCCGGGCCATGTGATCTCCCCCACCACACACACACACACACACCTCCCTCTGCTACTCTTCAGCTTACCTTTTACATTAAAAAGAAAAGAAAAAGAAAAGGAACTGTTATTTACATTTTTATTGTATTATCATAAAATATTGGTGGGAGCACAGCATCAGCATTCATATCTTAGGAATTTGATTCTACTGGTGATTGCGCTGCATTTAGACTTGTTAATCTACAGCTGCATGTGAAAGAAGAAAGTGGGGGCAGAGGTGGGGGAGAGAATAATATTTGCTTTTGGATATTAGTCGCCCCCATATTAGATACAGAACATAGAAACTTTTAAATAGTACAAGCAAGCAGTGTAAGAAGGTAGAACAAGTGTATGGAATGAATTCTCTTAACATGCAAATTGTATGCGCAGTTATCTGATGGTCCACTGGTTAAAAAATGGCTGTTTTGGTTAGGTGATGCCTTTTACAGTTGTTCTCTTGGATTCTGTTTTTTGAAAATGACTACTTTGTTTACTAAACACACACGGAACAGCACAGTCACAGAAAAAGAGGCCTTAGATGTGTCTTTTATTGTGGCTGTATAATGTTGGCAAAGACTTAGTCACTCTGGTACTATTTAGGCCAGTAAACAAGAGGGCACTCTACCAAAGGAAAAATGGTGAATTCCTTGCATTTGTATACATTTCTAACAGAGAGAAAATATTATGACTAGATTTTTTTATATATTAACAGAAATTTCTAGAAAAAATAGTTGATGCACATAAACCCATGTTCATTCTCTTGTACAGTGACCTAAAAAATTATTGTAACTAATTAAATATTAATATTTCCATTCAAGAGAGTTTATTGTGCTTTACATCTGACTGATCATTTTTGAGAGTATTAACTGTGGATAAAAACTCAGATTTAGTAAAGTTTTTAAAACTCCAAATCGTGGCAGTGCTTGAGATTTTCTTCACAGACCGTGTACCAGTATGGTAGGACAACCTGTAAGTCAAAACCCAGTGCAAAAAAAGCCTTCAGTTCAACCACTGCTGCTTAAATGCTCACAGAAATAACTGAAGGTGACTCAGATGAGCATATCAACATTTTACTGAACTCCCTCTTTTTTCATTTTGATTTTTATAGCTGGAGAGTAGAATGACACAGTTGAGACAGAAATTTGTGAGAACATTTCACTAAAACTGGGACACTAACCCTAACCCTCAGTGGGAATTGTGAGTTTAATGTTAATTTCTGATTAATATTTTGGAATTAAAGGTAGCAGCAGTGATCCTGCCTTACTACTATAGATTTTGGGAAAATAACAAATGCCCCCCAAACAAAACCAAACCAATAATTACCTGTCCAGCAGAAATACGGCCACCATGGTGTCACTTTTCAGCCCCTTTTATTCTCTCAGTTGTCACCATCATTTCAAAAGCCATGCCAATGTTAATTCTGGCTTTACCTTATGCAGCATCCAACTTCTTTTTAGTTGTAACTTTCTCAAATACAGTGTTACCTGCTCAGATCTGCGGTTGGGAACCTCTGGTTCATGGCTAAACCTTTTTAGCAGACTGGATTCTTCTGTGTCTGATATTAATCTAAGAACAGTCAAATGTAAAGCAACTGTATTTAAATATTAAGTTGACTCACACAGGTTTACTTGCCTCGGAGGCATCCAGTGCAGTATCGGAAATACTGGGAAATACAAAAAAAATGATACAAACCCACAAACTACAAACACCTCTCTGACACAGTGTGTGCATTCACTACAGTCACAATAGTACAGGAGGAGGTTGCAAGTAGAAATAACCCCATCCTGTTAGTATCACAGGTTATCTAAGGTTAGAATGATCTTCTCAGCAGGACAAACTTGATTATAATTGGGTGGCAAATACAGTTTAACTCACAGATGCTGTGTTGCTTATTTCATTTAAACATGCAGTATCACAATGATGATATTTCTTCAGTGATATTGTCTCACTCTGCCACAGTTTGTTTGCTTGTCTGTCAGTTAGCAGGATACTGTAAAACTTGTAACCATATTTCAATCGGAAATATGTGTGTTTTGAATGAAAAAAATTCAACGTTTGAGTTTTAAAATGTGGAGGATTGTGCTACCTTGGTGTGCATTCCTTAACTCTAGTTCAAATCATATTTTGTCACTTACTTCACTTATTAACACTACCACAACCATAATCACAGAGCCATAAACACAAACACTGATGCTTGTTGTGTTGGAGCAACACACCCACAGAGAATAGCCTTTTATTTCACTGTCCTTGTTCTTATTCCTTTGTCTTAGATTCTTCTATTCTTCTTCACTTTAGATTTTTGCTGTTTTTCTTGACTCACACTGCCGTTCTCATTATTTCTACCTTTTCCCGCTTTCATCGCTCACTTTTGTCCCCCTCCTCCCGTCCACTGACATTGTAATGTTACTGCACACGACTTTATCTCGCCCGAAAAGGTGAAGCCATGAATGATCTCTCCAATTTAAAAGCACTCAACCCTCACGCCGCCTGAAATGAATATTTTGCATATATTCATGCAACAATGATTCAATTTGAGGATATTATTTGCAAACAGTGGCTGAATTCTCTGCAGCATTAATAACAGAGCAGCCGGCCAATATCACCAGGATGAAAAATGTATTCATTTTGACATGTTTAGAATGAACCGGTGCGATTAATTAAAAAGTAAACAATAAAGAGAAGAGTCAGATGGAAAATGACAGCAGTGAAGAGTCTGAGGTTCACTGATATTTTGTGCTTTTGTCTTTGATTGGTTGAGTCATTTGGTGGTTATCACTTTGTTATTTGAAGTAGTTTTTATGGACCTTTTGGCCAAAAGGAGAAAAAAGTTGGATTGTTAAAATGTCTACTGTATGGTACTGAAATTATTTATTTTCTGAAACATAAGGAAGCCCTACAAAGCCTGTAGTTTACTAACACACTTCTTATCTTGAATGTGGACAAATGTGCCATTTATCAGTTAAGACAAAGCCAAACATTACATTATTAAAAATCATGAGACATTGAAACAGCAAAAAAATAAATACATTGAATAGCAGTCTGTAAAATCCCACAGTGGTCAAACCCCGGTGGAGATTGCTTTAAACAAACCTTCTCTAGTCCGTGATGGGAGAAGTTTACAACACAGCACAATTAGTCTTTGAGCTAATTCAGAGGTTTTGCCCAGTTCCATGTTCAGTGGCGGCTGAGGGAGATGGGGATTAAAGCAGTTCTACAGGTGAGTGTTTAACAAGCATCTGTTCAGGGTTTTCTTATTGTGAGCTCCCTCAGCTTGGTAAATGCAGTAAAATACAATGCAGTACAACCTCTGAGCAACACAGAAGAATAAAAAAAGAGTCAATCAAACCAGGTTTGATGATTTTTAAAGTTACAGTTTGTGACTGTGTAGTAAAAAAAAATATCATAGGGAACAGGTGTAAAGCAAATGATCAGGCCCAGTGCCTAATTCAAATGTTAAAACTGGTAGTTACTACATTACTGCATGCAGTCGGCTATATGTACTTTTCTCAATAGACTCAGCAGATGTAAATCAGAAAAGATCACATACGTAAGTCATACCATCAAACAAATAAAAAAAGACTATGAAAACAATAAAGATGTGAAGCTATTTAGGTGAAACATGCATAAATACATTACAGCGTTACTCGAGTCCGACTCGAGTTCAGATTTTCAGGACTTGAGCACTGATTACTTAGTAATCCACCATGTGAATTACTAAATGCAATGTTTGAAGTTCATTGGGGAAAATACTATTACACTACTTTTATGTATTGCAGTTTTAAATGCTTTGTCACCTTTATGTAACTTTTTTATTTTAAGATTAAGTGTTCTTTCTGGCTTTTAACTCCTTACCTGACTCCAAAGGAGAGCTGCACAAGAATTCCTATATGCCTAGACTGTCTGTTCATGCATAAATGGCAAATAAAAATCTTGACTTGCCTAATGATTCGGACTCAGGGTTGAACTTTGACTGCATTCGGATAGGAGGACCCTTTTGTTTTTTTTTTGTTTTTTTTTTGTAATTGACTATAATAATTTGGCATAAGATACTGATATTAAAACCTGTTCATTCACGCCATGCTGTATTCATGGTATCTACTTTCATCAAACATACAAAGGGCAATCTGCATGTTAGATTATAGGCTACAATGTACTAAAAAAAAGCCCAATTGATTGCTATAGCATTGATAAAAGAGGTTAAAAAAAAAAGAGGAACTGATGCGGTGGATGAAGGACAACTGAAACCTAATCAATGCACCTCGCTATCTGGGAGCTGACAGCCCATTGAAAAGCCATGAACTGGAGGCCACGGAGCATGTTTGCAACCACTGCAGATCACAGAGGGGTGCAGCTGTACCTATGATGCAGAAGGAGCACATGCAGAGGATTCCTCTTGGTGAAGTGAGTGCGTCAGGATTGGGAAATCTCATGTTCAGTCATTTCTAATCACTTCCAGAGAGAAACATTTCTCAACTTAAAAACTGTGCCTGAATTGGATCTGGCAAATCCAGGCTCCAGTGAGGCAGCAGAGCATGGATTCAGCTTTCAGACCCAAATTTTAAGGGCAATGAGAAACCCAGTGACAGTTGCATTTGCAACAGGCTACAGCATGTCAGCTGAGTTCAGTTCAGTTAGCATACCATCATGTAAATGGGATGTTCATGTTTTAACAGTAATTGTCAAATTTTATAAAATTACAGTGCTCATATTTGCTTGTTTACACACAAAGACATCTGCTTCATGTGGTGTTGAAATAAGAAGTGGCTACACATAAGCTCATTCCATATATTAATTGTTTAAAAAATAAAATGAAAATGAATGAAAACTAAATGCTATTAAATGTCTTATTAAAACATTAAAATTGAAGGGTAATAATAAATTATGATGAAATTTTTTGACAAAGTCTAGTGTGATCTCTGCAATAGTGTTTGAAAGTTTGGAATATAAAATGATGAGAGGGTTTAATGTAGACCTTGATGACTCTTGACTCAGGTAACAGAGACTCAATTTGGATTATTCTTTTGTGACTCAGACTCAAACACTGGGGACTCGGACTTGAACACTGGAGACCCGACTACAACACTGATACATTATATAGGTACAGTCAAGTGGAAAAATGATCAGAAAAGCAGTGAATGCAGTGTTTTTATATAAGTGAAAATTGCTTTCATATAAATGAAAAAAGTATCATATTGTTTTTGCTATCATCTTTTATTTATACATGTATGTGTGCATGCATGAAATATGTGAATATGCCTAATTTCAGGTTTTCATCTAGACTGCTGTGTATATACTGAATAAAGGGGAAAAAAAATCAAGAGGATCCACATGCTAGAATAAAATCACTCTTGTAAAGTCAGAAGAAAGCAAACTGTGTGGATCAGGCACTGGTCGTTACACACATTCACAGCTCATTTATCTTTCTGGCTGAACCTGTTGCTGATTTCCTCCACTCACTGAACACAATCAATCCACGGCCATTCACAATCACTAAGAAATATTGGAGACTTGTCTTCAAAAAAGAAACTAAAAAGTCACTAGATTTGTGTCAAGGTGCTTCTTTATTATTTTTATTACTATTATTATAATATTTATATATAATAATTTCTAACATTTCTTTGAGATTGAGGTCTTTTTGCCATAGAGAGCAAACCCAGAGCAAAACAGTCAAATACATACCAGTAGCTTTACAAAGACCTCAAAAACAAGGCTCAAAAAATGTCAGCACTGTCAGAACTGGAAAGTTTAAAATTTATATTTAGTTTGTGTAAAATCAATCAGAGAAAAGACACTTTCAGGTTTCAAAATCCTTTAGTGTGGTGTAAAAGACAGTGCGGTAGAACCTTTTCCTGGGGCCAGACAGGGTCCAGCCTTCAACAACACAGTTCTCTATCTGCTGTCAAAAATCACTAAACAGTCTATTGCAAAGACTTATTGAGGAAAAATCTATCAAAAACACCCCAATGGCATTTGTTTGTGGTCCATAGAGTGGAACAACTACAGAGCTACTCTCTATAGCTCCTCCTTTCCTCATTCCACCTTTCTCTTTAACACGCTTAGGGATATACTGTTATTTTATTGGTCAATATAGGTTTTTTAAAACAATTAAAAAGACCTCACATGGCAAATGCAAGTCATGCTGACTCCTACATGTTCAAGTCCAGGTTAAAACCTTTTTACATAACCTTATAACTAATGGCTGTGCCGGTGTCATTCATTGAAATAATGCAGCCATAGCTGTAACATTCAACATGTGCCATTACAATAGCTGCACCTGGTGCAAGGCTGCAGTCATTTTCCATAATTTATACATTATTTATACTGTAAATTCAGAGGGTGTTACAAAGAATATCACAATGTATATAAAATGTAGCTTCTGGTCACAGGCTTATGTCAACAAACCTTCGATATTGTTTTTGTTATCAGGCAGTTATTTTGTCGATGACAATCACCACTCTGACTATTGTCATGGGTAAAAAAAACAACTATTTTTACTTTGTGATAACACCACAGATAGATGCATGTATTGAAATGTGACAGCCTATTCTTTGTTGTGCTACACAACATGTAAAAATGTACTATTTCTTAGGTATTTATTGAAAGCTGTGGCATTTTAATTTACTTTATTGTTACTGACATTCCCCTCTTTGAAGTGAAATTCAGCAGTGGGAGTGCTTGTATTTTAGAATGAAGCATGCTCACTCAACAGTCAATTAAATTGAATATGAACAAAACAAAGTTTTTCAGTCTTTATCAATTATAGTTTGAGACCCAGTGATAGTAAGGAAACATGCAGACGCCCCCCACCCCACCTTCCCCCACTCTGCAAGACACTGTTGTAAAAACCTTTAAATGATGACCTGAGTGCAACTACACACTTCCCACCCTATATTGCTGCTTGTGTGTGAGAAAGAAAGTGTGTGTGTGTGTGTGTGTGTGTGTGTGGGCTTTACAGAAGTTCTCAGTGTGAATCAGTTTCCTGTCATTAGTCTAGATACACTAATGATGGTCCTGCTGGAATGTCACTTCACACACACACACACACACACACACACACACACACACACACACACACACACACACACAAACACACACACTGGAATCGAGCCTGCGTTGAGTGTGACAAATATGAGAGGCTGTAGTTGCATATGCGAGCATATGTATGTAAATTCCCTCATTTATGGCATTATCTGGAGGAGGTATTGTCTCTCCAATGTAATGTATGACTGCCAGGGAAACATGAAAGAGATTGAGAGAAAGAGAGAGGCTCATATGCATGCAGAGAACCGATACACCATAACATATGACAGTTCCTGCATGTGGAAGAAGAAACAGGCAGGCAAATGAGAAAGAGAAACTAGAGAAATGCATTTCCTGTTGTAAATGCATGTGGATGCTAATAAGCTGAAAGATTGCCCTGAAAATGCCTGTAATCAATTGCTGAAACAGCTGAAAGATGAGAAGAAATTGCTAAAGTTTTTTGTTGAAATATTTGACAAGCAATGGCTGAAGTTCTTTATTGAATAATCTGAAGGATGAGATGCAATAAAGTGGGAATGGCCTTGATGAGCTGAACATTTTGATACCTGAATGGCTTTTCTAGCTGAAGGTATGCATAACTTATTAAGATGTGAAAATAGTCCAATTGGAGCCCACAAAGTAGGTAAAACAAGTAGGTGTGAGAGAGGGGGAGGGGGAGAGAGGAAGAGAGAGGAGTTATGTAGGGGCATGTCCCAATTGAGCTGCATTTTATGGTCCACCAGATGGCACTCCAAGACTGTCATTGAATCAGCACTTTGAGCTCCCATTGACTTGTATTGCAAACAATAAAGCTGAATAATTTAAAAGGTATAAATGTTATAAAAAAGTTGAGTACAAGCAGGGATGTCCTTGAAGAGTTGAACAGATCAAGACCTCAATGGCCTGTATCGTTGAAAGTATGCTGGACTTATAAAGTGCCAAAAAAAGGGTGGAAGATCCCAGAATAATAATAACTAGAGAAATGCATTTCCTGTTGTAAATGTATGTGGATGCTGTGTGCTGAAGGATAGCCATGAAAATGCTAAATGTTTTGACACCTGAAAGGCATATCTACCTGAAAGTATGCTGAAGTAGATTTTTCCCATTCATTTGAATGGGGCAAATCTTTCAAAATAAGTCTAAATAATTCAAAGGTATGAAGTTTATAAAACTTCTGAATAGAAGCATGAATGTCCTTGAAGAGCTGAGCATTTTGATAGCTGAAATTGTGCTGAATAAGAATTATCCCATTCATTTGAGTGGGGCAAAATTTTCAAAATAAAGCTAAATATTTCAAATGTATGAAGTTTAGAAAACTTCTGAACAGAAACATGATTGTCCTTGAAGAGCTGAACATCTTCATACCTGAAAGTATGCTGAAGTTGAATTTCCCCATTCATTTGAATGGAGCAACATTTTCAGAATAAAGCTAAATATTTAAAGAGTATGAAAGTTGTAAAAAAGCTGAATTCATGCCATAATGTCCCAAAAAACCTGAACATTTTGATACCTGAATGGCTTTTGTAGCTGAAAGTATATTGAATGTATTAAGATGTGAACATTTTCCCATTGGTCCCCACAAAGTAGGTAGAACAATTAGGGTTGTGTGTGTGTGTGCAGGTGTGTAGGTGTTTGCTTGTCTGTGTGTCTGTGTGTGTATGAAAAAGAAAGAGTAGTCCTACACACTGAGAAATACTAGAGTGTGGCTATTGAAATGAAACATAAAATATAAACAGTAATTATGCAAAAACTGTAAAAAAAAAAAATAAATCAAAAAGCTGTTTGCAGTATGAATAGCGGAAGAGTTGCTGAATAGTTATTAGTTGAAATGGTGATTTTAACTGAAGGTATGCTGAAGATATTAAGATGTGAAAAATTGTCCCATTCATTTGGATGGGCAAAAAAATTTTGCAGAAAAAAGCTAAATAGTTTAAAAACTATGAAGTTGAGAAAAATTCTGAAAAGAAGCATAAATGTCCTTAAAAAGCTGAACATTTTGATAGCTGAAAGAGTTGAAAGTATGCTGAAGTAGTTAAGTGCCGAAAAAAGGACGGAGGAAATCAGAAAAATAACTAGAAAAATGCATTTTCTGAAGAAAATGCGTATGGATGCTGACCGCTAAAAGATTGCCTTAAAAATGTTGAACATTTTGACATCTGAATGGTTTGGCTAGAAAGTATGCTGAAGTAGAATTTTCCTATTCATTTGAATGGGTCAAGAATTTCAAAATAAAGCTAAATATTTTAAGAGTATGAAGTTTAGAAAACCTCTGAAGAGAAGCATGAATGTGCTTGAAGAACTGAACATTTTGATAGCTGAAATTATGCTGAAGTAGAATATTCCCATTCATTTGATAGGGGCAAGATTTTCAAAATAAAACTAATTATTTCAAAAGCATAAAGTTTAGAAAAATTTGAAATAGAAACATAAATGTCCTTGAAGAGTTCAACATTTTGATACCTGAATGGCTTTTCTAGGTGAAAGTATGCTGAACTAGTTGAACGCCGAAAAATGTACGGAAGAAACCAGAATAATAATAATAATAATAAATAATTGGATAACATAGTATGGATGCTGAATCAGCATCCATACAACTAGAAAAATGCATTTCCTGAAAAAAATGCGTGTGGATGCGAGCTTGATAATGCATTGCTCTGAAAATGCCTGAAATCAATAGCCAAAACAGCAGAAGAATGAGAAGAAATGGCTGAAGTTCTTTGTTGAAATAGTTGAGAAGAATTGGCTGAAGTTCTTTTTTGAATTATCTGAAGGATGAGATGAAACATATACAAGCGGGAATGTCCTTGAAGAGATGAACATTTTGATAGCTGAATGGCTTTTGTAGCTGAAACTATGCTGAACTTATAAAGATTTGAAAATTGTCTCATTGTCCCCACAAAGTAGGTAAAACGAGCAGGTGTGTGTGTGTGTGTGAGTGAGTGAGTGAGTGAGTGAGCGAGTGAGACAGAGAGAGAAAATTCTCGATTACACCCTGTGGACTACTACAGTGTGGCTATTGAAATGAAATATTGTGAGGATTGCCCTGAAAATGTCTGAAATCAATTGTTTAAAGAGCTGAAGGATGAGAAAATATTGATGAAGTTCTTTGTTGAAATAGCTGACAACACAAAGATGCCATAGCAATAGTGAATTACATTAAACGGCGTGCCAAGAACAGCTGTTGTTTCATACAGCTGTGCAAAGACCTGGGATTAGATCATGTCCAGTTGCTGTGTCGTTCAGAAGTTTGCTTGGCTTTCAAGGGGAAAAGTAATGTCATGGTTTTATGAGCTTAAACACGAAATCACTGCCTTCCTCTCACACAATAACTCCCTGTATACTGAGATGCTCAGTGATAAATTCTGAAGTGGCAGTGAAGTACATCAGAGTAGTT
>NW_018128063.1:1021370-1032228 GCF_001952655.1 Monopterus albus | reverse complement strand
ATTACCAGAGTTGTTTTCTCAGCGGGTGTGTTGCTGAGTGAGGAAAATCGATTTGAAACGTGAACAAGCAGGTGATGCTCTGTGGACATTCGTTTGGAGTTACGACTCTTGCGAACTGTCACCCAGCCACCTGTCTGAGATCCCGGCTGCTCGGGAAGCTGTGGGGGGCAGCTAGCTTGGGCTAAGCTACGTCTAGGAGGCTCCACACTGGCTACGTGGGCCTAGCTAGCTGGCCTATTCTCCATGGTGTGGAGCCACGCTTCTAAGTCTGTGAGCCTCACCTCCAATGCTGCTAGCATCTGACATTTATTACAAGTACCATTATTGCTAAAGGAGGCAGAGGAATAACTGAACATGTGACACTCCGAGCAAGAGAAAGGAGGAGAGGAAGAGGGGGAAGCCATTGCTCTCAATTAAGCTACTAGCTTAGCTAGCTTCTAAACTAGCTGACTTAAATATGGTAGTTAGCAAGAACCTCTGCAACACAAGTGCTTTAAGTGGTGCAAGTGTATGTTGTCTCTCAAAAATTCAGATGGACCTAGAAAATTGTGAGTTTAAGTCCTAAACAAACTGGAAGCAAGCACAATGCAGTGCAGGTACAGAAAACAGGAAATGAGTACGGTTTACTGCAGAGGCAGGAAACAGCAGTCCCTCAAAGGTTCCGCAAAATCCAGGACTGATGTGCTGCTGACAAGATGAATGGGGCAAAATTTTCAAAATAAAACTAAATATTTCAAAAGTATGAAGTTTACAAAAGTTCTGAAGACAAGCATGAATGTCCTTGAAGAGCTGAACATTTTGATAGCTGAAAGTGTGCTGAAGAAAAATTTTCCCATTCATTTGAATGGGGCAACATTTTCAGAATAAAGCTGAATATTTTCAAAAGTATGAAGTTTAGAATGAATATTTTGATATCTGAATGGCTTTTCTAGGTGAAAGTATGATGAACTAGTTGAACGCTGAAAAACGTATGGAAGAATTATTGTTCTTTATTGTATGGATGCTGAATCAGCATCTATACAATAACAATAATAATAAAGACCAAGAAAACATGGTATGATGCTGACTCAGCATCCATACAATAAATAATTGGATAACATAGTATGGATGCTGTTGAGTAAAATTATTAACAATGTAATACTTTAGGATTAGTTTTAATACTAGACTGAATTAAGAACTTAGTTAGTAGAAAAGTGACACTATTGTAAGAGCCAAAACGAAAGGTTTGTTTTGTTTTCACTTAAAGGGTTAATTCTGTTTGATGTGACCGGATATAGGAAATGACATTACGGGTCATGCGCTTTTTGTAAAAAAAAAAAAAGGGGGTTGTTTTGTTGCATTGCAATACAAAGAGTGGAGCGAAATACGTTTTTTGACCGTGAAAGGGACTATTTTTTGTACACGTTTCTATGGAGTTAATATGTTAATTGTAAAAGTATGGACGAAGTGTAATTTTATATTTTGCAAGTGAGACAAGCTCACATTGAACCAGTGGAATTTACTCCGTGCAAAAAAACAGCGACCCAAATGTGGATCAGGTGTCAAACCCTTTTTGTTTCACAAAAAGACAAGAACAACCAAGACTACGGAGTAGCAACTACATTAAGTCAAAAAACTTTCGGATGAACATGAGGAATATATTTGACGAAGTACAGGGATTCGGGAAATAGACGGCGTCAAGAGGACAATGGAAGCGCAGCTGTGTGGACATTTTGTGTTGGACACCTGACGAACCACTTCGGGCACTGCTAAAAGGTGACTGCTGTGATTCCAGTACTAACATATCATAGTAAGGCATCATCACTGTGTTGAGTACATGTGCAAAGGAAAAGGAAATGGAAACGAAAATGTCGGATGGTGAAAACCAAGGTGGAGCAGTCCCCAAAAAATAGCCAGAAGAGGGCGCTCCTGCCTACAGAAAAGGGCTTTGAAAATAAGTTGAATCAATGTACACTGTTAAAAGCCAGAGCATGGAGGCGCTACCAGGAGACAGGCCAGTACATCAGGAGATGTGGAGGAGGCCGTAGGAGGGCAACAACCCAGCATCAGGACCGCTTCCTCCGGCCTTTGTGCAAGGAGGGACAGGAGGAGCACTGCCAGAGCCCTGCAAAATTACCTCCAGCGGGCCACAAATCTGCATGTGTCTGCTCAAACGGTCAGAAACAGACTCCATGAGGGTGGTATGAAGGCCCGATGTCCACAGGTGGGGGTTGTGCTTACAGCCCAACACCATGCAGCACGTTTGGCATTTGCCAGAGAACACCAAGATTGGCAAATTCGCCACTGGCGCCCTGTGCTCTTCACAGATGAAAGCAGGTTCACACTGAGCACATGTGACAGACGTGACAGGGTCTGGAGGCTCCAGACAGACTGTCCAGGAGTTGGGGGATGCAGTAGTCCAGGTGTGGGAGGAGATCTCTCAGGAGACCATCCGCCACCTCATCAGGAGCATGCCCAGGCGTTGTAGGGAGGTCATACGGGCACGTGGAGGCCACACACACTACTGAACCTCATTTTGACTTGTTTTGAGGACATTACATCAAAGTTGGATCAGCCTGTAGTGTTGTTTTCCACTTTAATTTTGGGTGTCACTCCAGATCCAGACCTCCATGGGTTGCTAAATTTGATTTCCATTGATAATTTCTGTGTGATTTTGTTGTCAGCACATTCAACTATGTAATGAACAAGGTATTTAATAAGAATATTTCATTCATTCAGATCTAGGATGTCTTATTTTTGTGTTCCCTTTATTTTTTTGAGCAGTGTATAAATGCAAGAAGAGGCAAGCTAAAACAATTGACCGCAAAACTAAATTGCATGGAGAAATTAATGACAAATGATGCAAACTTAGAGAGCATTGAAACCACAGAGCTTAAAGCCTATGAAAGGCTACATGCAGAGTTCATGGAACTTAATGAGACAGTTTTACTTTATCTTAATGATGATGAAAAGGTGGCAGACCAGGAGTATTGGTTTGAGCCTAAGTTGGCAAACTGTTAAGACTTCATTGAAAAAATTTTGAAATGGATTGAAGTCACTAAGCTGAATATAGAGCAAGATGTGACACCCATGGATAGCGTGTCTAATGTGAGTGCTGCAAAATTTCCATCAGGTAGATCAAACAGTGATGTTGGATCATGTAGAACGAAGTCCTCAGTATCTTCTGCTACTTCAGCACGCGTCAGAGGCAGCTGCAAACGCAGCTCTACTTGCAAAGGCTGCAGCATTAAAGGAAAGGCAAGCATTGGAAATGAGGGAACTGCAGCTGAAGGCAGAAAAGGAGCAATTGGAGATGCAAACAGTATTGGATGCATCCAATGCCAAGATAAAGCTCTATGAAGACTTTGAACTGTCCCATACTCAGGAGGTTCATGGAGCTACAGCTATGGAAAGGCCACTCAGTGCAGTAAGTTGTCATAAAGATAAAGCTATTGAAGGACTGTTTGGTTCTTCTTACCATTGCTAACTCTGAGAGACGAGACAGTCCAAGTAACTTCAAAACAGTGCTGATTTATTCAAAGGATCACAGGTAAAATTAACATTACACGCTCAGGCATCTTGCACCTCCAAACTGCTCGCAGGCAGATGTAAGATGAAAGACCCTGAACCCACCAGGCCTATACATTATATCCCTTCGGTTGGGCTAGCCCCATACTACACAGAAACGTCAACCGAGACATCTCTGTTGCCAGCTTTGCAGCTGGCCATAGCAGTAGTCAAAACATGAAGCAAATCAATGTGCGCGTGTGTGTCTGTTGATTAAGTGGTGTGTAGCTAAAAACATTCTCACAGACTTCTAGAACATGTCGTGACTTAAACATAAGAACATATTATGGCTAAGGCTACAGTTATACACGTCATAATAATAATATTAAACACCCTGTCTGCTGACAGTCATCAACTTGTTTCTCTAGTTATCCTTGACCAGATGTACCCTGTAGAAACTCATAAGCATGCCTAAGCATTTAACAGTCTAAATAGACATCCTATCTCCACTAAACATTTTTAATACATAAAGTATCTATCCATTTTCTATCTGACTAAAAATACCTAACACTATGAAGCACAACACTTCATTTAGGCATCAAAGAGGAACTTCACATGTAAATGAGTTGCATGGAGTTATATCGAAAGCACATACAGTACAAAGATCAACACCAGCACCTGCGGCAGAAGCTCAAATGCAGAAAGCTGATCATGAAGAGCTTGTTAGAAACGCTCTGGTAGGGAGGTAAGCGAGTAAAAAATGACGGACCCAGGTAGCTGACTTTGGTGCAAGAAGTGCTCTATTTATTTACAGTGAAAATGTGTACAACCAGGTGAAGGAATATGGAGCAGAACCGGGTGTCGAGCGGCAGTCCTGGAAAACATACAGTTAGTGGTGGGTTGATAAGGAGGAGGCCGGGCTGCGGACGCTAGGATTCACTCCTGGACTGGTCGTGGAGGTTGGTTGCTGAGGGGACAAAGTCAGAGTAACAGTTAACGGAAGACTGTGCATCGACCTGCGTGGTGGAGTAGTGGAGGTCCGTGGTCCGAAGGAGCAATAGCGGCTGGGAAGACTATACACGGGGCACAAGGCAGGAACGGAGCTGGGAAGAAAAGTGTGAGCAAAAAAATATATATATACAGTATAAGACAAATAATAGGTAGGCATAGAAACGGGCTAGTGTCTAGAAAGAACTGGCAGGGAAGTAGACGATGAGCACGGTATAAATAGGAAGAAACTAATCAGGTGCAGCTGGTGGTGATTCAGGGGACGTGAAGCAGGTGTGTCAGAATAAAGAAATCAGGGGTAAGGGAGCTAAAATAGAGGGAGAGAAGTGAGAGAGGCATATGAGGACCATAGTGTCTAAATTGCCTTACAAAGTTCGAGAGAGACGGAGAACCTGTGCATATGAAATTGAGGAGGCAAAAGGAAAAAGAGCCAAGTTTGCTGATTTGGCGAAATTTGTGGATCGACAAGCAAAGGTTGCCATGGACCCACTGTTTGGTGATTTGGTAGACACTGCCTCAGCTAAAAGGAAAGAAAAGACAAAAATTGAGTTACTGCAACATACGAGAACATACACAAAAAAAAGAAGTAACTTTGTCACCAGTGCTTCTACACAAAGAAGTGATCAGTCTAATGTGCCTAAAGTTAGAGGTGTCATTACATCATACAACAACGCTTTTACAAAACCATGCCTGCTTTGTGAGAAAGATCACACCCTGGAAGAATGTCAAAAAATGAAAGAAAAAACGCATAAAGAAAGAATTGAGTTGATGGATAAAGGTTATGCAGTCAAGGTAACCGAAGAAGAGCTTATGCAAAAGAAAGGCAAATTATGGTATATACCACATCATGGGGTATACCATCGTCCGAAGAAAAAGTTAAGGGTGGTCTTCGACTGTGCAGCCAGTTTTCAAGGAGTTTCATTGAACACAGAACTGTTACAGAGTCCTGATTTTGCCAATTCCCTGGTAGGAGTTTTGATGAGATTTAGACAAGAGCCTGTAGCTTTTATGGCAGACATTGAAGCCATGTATTACCAGGTGAAAATCCCTGAGGAAGATACTGACTTTTTACAATTTTTGTGTTGGCCCAATGGAGAAAGAATACAAAATGGAAGAATACAAAATGATTGTGTGTTTGTTTGGGGCTATGCCATCCCCCAGCTGTGTGAATTTTGCATTAAGATAGACAGCAGAAGACAACAGGAGCAACTCGTTGCCACAAACAGTGAGTACTGTCCTCAACAGCTTAAACAGCTGCCAACATGACTGTCTAAAGTCTGTTGGCAGCGTAAATGAAGCTACTGAGTTGCATGCAGACCTCAAAGCTTTATGTGCTTCAGGAGGATTCAACTTAATGAAGTGGACAAGTAACAGACGAGAAGTATTAGCAGCCATACCAGAAAACGACAGAGCCAAAGAAGTAAGAGTCGTGGACTTGTCACATGATGCTCTTCCAATAGAGAGAGCACTTGGAGTATTGTGGTGCATTGACTCTGACACATTTCGGTTCAGGATTCAAGTAAAAGAAAAACCCTTCACTAGACGAGGAATCCTGTCAACAGTATGTTCAGTGTACGATCCTTTGGGGTTCTTGGCACCGTTCATTCTTCCAGCCAAAATACTGATGCAGCAGCTGATCAAAGAAAAGCTTGGTTGGGATGAAATAATCCCAGAAAATTATGCTCAACGATGGTGTGAATGGTTAAAAGATTTAAATCAACTATCTGACTTTGCTGCAACCAGATGCATAAAGCCTGAGAAATTTGGCAAAATTTCCACAGCAAAGCTCCATCATTTTTCAGACGCAAGTGAGCGCGGATATGGGACAGTGTCTTATATTCAGCTGACAAATGATCAGGGCCATGTCCACTTTGCATTCATGTTAGGAAAGTCAAGGGTAGCACCATTGAAACAAATGACAATACTACAAATGGAATTAACAGCAGCTGTTGTAGCTGTAAACATTGACAAAACGATAAAAAAGGAACTAGAACTTGATTTAGAGGATTCAACGTTTTGGACAGATAGCACTACTGTTCAAAAGTACATTGAAAGTGACACTCTGCGATTCAAAACGTTTGTAGCTAACAGAGTATTCACAATCCGGGACCAGACACATTCATCACAGTGGAAATATGTAAATACTTCAGAGAATCCTGCAGACTGCGCTCCAAGAGGCTTAACAGCAGTCAAGTTGATGAACCATCAAAGCTGGATACATGGACCTTCTTTTTTACAGGAACCAGAAATACCCCGGCCAAATATCCCAGGTCAGGAACACTTGGGAGAAGAGGATCCTGAGATCAGGAAACCAGCGAGTGTGAGTGTGTACATTGTTCAAGCAATAGAAAGCACAAACACATTCAACAAGCTCATTACACATTATTCAAGTTGGTATAAGTTAAAAAAGGCTGTGGCATGGATGTTGAAGTTCAAAGCACTGCTAAAACAGTTGTGTCTGAAACAAAAAGAGGCAACAGCAAATGTATGCTCTTCTAAAACAGAAAACGCACAGAATTCCTGCAAAAGAACATCAAACAAAACAACTATAACAGTGGAAGATCCATAAAGGGCAGAAACAGAAATCATCAGATTCTGTCAGAAACAAAGATATCAAGATGAGATTTTGACACTAAAAAGAGGGAATCACAATATCAAAAGGAGTAGCCCAATATATAAGTTGGATCCCATGCTTGACAATGGATTACTTAGAGTGGAAGGCTGCTTATGCAAATCTGCGATGCCAGTACAAGCCAAGCATCCAATTATCATACCAAAGGATATGCATATCACCACCTTAATACTAAGAGAGCTTCATGAGAACATAGGGCATGGAGAAAGAAACTACATGCTCTCTCAGCTTCACAAGAAGTACTGGATAACCACAGCAACTTCATTGTGAGAAGATTTTTGTCAAAATGTGTAGTCTGTAAAAAAATCAACACAAAGAAGGGAGAACAAAAAATGTCTGACCTACCACAGGATAGAGTTCTGCCTGACAAACCACCGTTTACAATTGACTATTTTGGACCTTTTTTGGTGAAGAAAGGACGTGGATACTGTGTATTGTTCACTTGTCTAACAACGAGAGCAGTGCATCTGGAGATTGCTCATACTCTCAACACTGATTCTTGCTTAAATGCAATACGACGAGTTGTGTGCAGAAGGGGTCAAGTGGCCATCCTTCGCTCAGATAATGGCACTAATTTTGTCGGTGCTGAACGAGAGCTACGTGAAGCCATACAAAACTGGAACCAGGAAGTCATCCAAGACACATTACGCCAAAAGG
This sequence comes from Monopterus albus, assembly GCF_001952655.1. Taxonomy (NCBI): domain Eukaryota; kingdom Metazoa; phylum Chordata; class Actinopteri; order Synbranchiformes; family Synbranchidae; genus Monopterus; species Monopterus albus. Next base: position 1,024,445 of record NW_018128063.1, on the reverse strand, counting down.
AAATAGAGTGGATATTCAATCCACCTACTGGTTCTCATCATGGAGGTGTATGGGAAAGGCAAATCTGATCTGTGAGAAAGATTTTGAATACTGAATGAGCAATCTGTGGATGAAGAGTGCCTTCAAACAGTATTATGCTAAGCTGAAACAATAATTAATGACAGACCAATTACAAAGGCATCTGATGATCCATCTGATCTGCAGGCTTTAACTCCAAACCACCTGTTGTTGTTAAAAGGACAACCTGTTCTTCCACCAGGACAGTTTAAGAAAGATGATGTGTACTCTCGTCGCTTTACAGCATCCACACAATAAAGAACAGGAGAGCAATTAGAGAGGAGAGTGAGAAACAGTGAGAATGAGGAAGAGAGAGATGAGACAGACAGGGAAATTGAAGAGGCAGGACAGTAAAAGAAAGAATGGAAAAAGAGAAAAATAGGACTCAACTCATATGAGACTTTTCAAGCTGAACACACATTTTATGCATTGAAGATTGATTATATTTTATACTGGCATGAGCAGCTTCAGGTTTGTAAAGGTGTAAAACCCTGGACTGTGTTACTTCAGGGGTGGATAACACTGATAGAACCAGGACATCATTGAACTGAACACATAACTTTTTTTTTTAAGAAATGGCAACTATCAAGGGCTTTTAACGATAACTTGAAATATCAGTCTAAATTTGGAAACAAAGGCATAATGAAAAAGTGTGGAAGAGAATAAGTTGGATATGGAAAAGTGCAGGGAGTGGGTTATAGAAGCACAGAAATAAAAAAGTTAACACTGGTATGAATGTGTGAGAAGACATTAGACCATACAGTACACACTGTACTGTGTGTATATTCCGGGCCTGAACAAAGAGAAAGATGTTGTCTGGTTTTGAAAAATAGCCAGGTTGGAGAATATGACTAGCTCAGCCTTTTGGAAGATTCACAATAGAGCAGATGAGAGAGAGCGAGGGAGAGAGAGCGAGGACAAGGTGTTGTCCTGCCTTCAAGTTCAGTTTGATATAAAAGGCACACATCCAGAAGGTCACTGTGATGTCCAGTATGCCCCCTATGGGAAATTAAATGAATTATTGTGCTACTGATTGTGGTTTTGACTTACATCATTAAAATGTATAGGTCAATATTTTGGGAAATATACCTTTTTGCTTTCCTTCAAGAGTGGGATTGTAAATCTAATTCAAGTCTGTGTTATTTGTATTGTGCCAAATCACAACAAAAATCATCTCAGGACACTTTACATAATAAGGTCTAGACTTTACATTATTATAGTGAAAAACCCAACAAATCCCCCTTGAGCAGCATTTGGCGACAGTGGGGAGGAAAAACTCCCTTTAATGGAAGAAACCTCCGACAGACCCCGGCTCTTGGTGAGCGGCCTTCTGCCTTGACCGGTTGGGGTGAGTGGATAGAGAAGAGAGGAATGAAAATAAAAGCAACAAGACCCAACAAACAAAAACTGGTCAGGTTGATGTGGCCGGTGACTGATCATCAGGGATGTAGAGCTCCAGAGCCAGGGCTACCTGCAGAAAGGTACAGGGAGAGAGAAAGAGGACACACTACGTGGCATATTAGAAGCATAGAGAGAGAGGAGTGGAGAGGAGCTCAGCGCATCATGGGGCCCCCCAGCAGTTTAGGCCTATAGCAGCATAAGTAAGGGAAGGATCAGGGTCACCTGATCCAGCCCTAACTATAGCTTCATCAAAAAGGAAAGTCTTAAGTCTAATCTGAAATAATAATAATAATCAAGCATCATTTATATAGCACTTTACAACTCAGAATGGGCCCAAAGTGCTGCACAGTAAAACACATCTATAGACTAAAGCAATAATCAAACAAACAATCAACCAACCAATATTAAACAGTCAAAAGACATAGAACAACATGTACACAATGCCGTTTAAACAGATAGAACAAGGTGCGTTTTTAATGTGGATTTAAAAACCACTAACTCAGTAATAGACCTAATCTCAAGTGGTAACGAGTTCCAGAGTCTGGGGCCATAAACAGCAAATGTCACCCCATTTCTTAGATTCCGACCATGGAACCACTAAGGACAAGTTTCTAGAAGAGCGCGGGCTCTGCGAGGAACATAAATGGATAGAAGTTCAGACAGATAAAGTAGAGCAAGGCCATATAAGGCTTTAAAAACAAATAAAAGAATCTTAAACTCAATTCTAAAATGTACAGGCCACCAATGTAACGTGCAAAGAACGGGTGTAATATGGGCATACCTGGGAGTGTTGGACAATAGCCGGGCTGCAGCATTTTGAACCAGTTGAAGTTTCTTCAACGAAGATTGCGATACACCAGCGTAAAGGGCATTGCAATAGTCTAATCGCGAAGTAATATAAGCATGAATTTCTTTTTCTAGGTCTCCTTTGGGTAAGAAGGGCTTAACCTTCGTTAAAAGTCTAAGATGAAAGAAACTGGTCTTGACAATGGCTGTGATCTGCTTATCAAAAGTAAAACCGGTATCAAATATCATGCCCAGGTTTCTTACCATGTCTGTGAATACATGCATAGGGGCCAAAAGACTGGGTACACCTGCAGCTGGTTCGGGGCTGATAAGGATATATTTGGTCTTATTTTCATTTAAATGAAGAAAATTCTGGGCAAGCCAATTCTTGATATCCCGAATACAGTTGTGCAATGGAGCGAGTGCATTTGGGTCTGATAATACCAATGGCATATAAATCTGAATGTCATCCGAGTAGAAATGGAAATGAACATTGTGCCTGGATACAATTGATGCAAGCGGTGATAGGTAGAGAGGGTGTCTGCCTCCCGAACTGAGGCTGGGAGCTGGTTCCATAGGAGAGGAGCTTGATAGCTAAAGGCTCTGCCTCCCATTCTACTTCTGTGGACTCTAGGAACCGCAAGCAGACGTGAGTGCTGAGAGCGAAGTGCTCTGTTGGGAGGATAAGGCTCTATGAGGTTTTTAAGATACGATGGAGCCTTGTATTAAGGGATTTGTTTTTTAGGAGAAGGATTTTAAATACCATACCATACCATACCAACTTTATTTATAAAGCACTGAAACAACCGAGACGGACAGTGTGATACAGTG
>NW_018128063.1:1017587-1020138 GCF_001952655.1 Monopterus albus | reverse complement strand
CCCGAGCGGCACTGACAGTGCATTGCAGTAATCCAGTCGGGTGGTGATAAAAGCATGAATCAGTGTCTCAAAGAGCTGTCTAAATGAGAAGGCTAATAACAGTCTAAGGTGGGTGTTAAGTATGGAGTTGGAATCAAGTCAGATTTTATTTTTGAAGCCCAGTTTAAACTCCATTACCTTACTTCCTCCTTTGCTCATGCCATAATTTCTAAGGACACAGAGTACAGAGGCCACAAGTAGCTTAATACTTTTGTCATGGAAAGAGATTTTTAATTCTAATTACATATGTGATCTTTGGGGGCATTTTGTCATAACAGACAAAAACTCTACTGCCATGTTTCCTGCTACTTGTAATAGCAGGAAAAGCACGGGTGCAATTAATAAAACTGTTTCAATCAAGTGTTTTAGTAAACTATGCAACTTAGTGAACATAATTAAAAGTATGGCCCTACAATGGGAACATCTAAATGGACATCCCAGAGATAAACATATATACTGTATACATGGAGGCATACTGTATATACATTTAGAGTATGTTTTCCAAAGGTTCAGTGCTGCCAATTCAAGTGACTGAATGAATGAACTGGCACAGGTCTTTAAGCTTTGATGATGTATGAAGTCCTTTTAAAATCCTTGACAAGTTACTCTGTGGAAATGCATTATATCCCCCTATGCAATATACATGTTAATGCAACATTGTGCATGATTAGAGCAAACCATTACCACCATACTGGAACCAGCATTCTGTTCAGTGGAAGCAGACCACAGTTAAACCAAAATGCATTCATGAAAGTCTAAAAAGTAACTCATCATTGGCTGTGGTTTGGACAGTTTGACCTTTATGGTTTGCTCAGAGTACATCTTGGTTTACAACAGCTACTTGCAGTTCTTGGAACCATTAGCTTGTTTGTTCATATGAGAACATGAAAATCAAGTTGTGCTGCTATGTTTCCAAAGTAGCTATTGACATTTGCAGGACATTGGCTCTGTGATTTCAATCATCTTCATGTGGAACTAAAAGAAGTGCACTGGGCACTGCCCTCCCAGAAAGAACAGCAGCATCAGTAACGTTACTGTTTGACAAAAACGTGTGTTGATATTCAAGCAATAAAGCCCTTTTAATGGCTGTAAAAATTCAGAATGAAGCAAAGGACAGTGATGAGGTGTGTTTGGGAAGCTGGGGTGGATAAATAGGCCAACAAAACAGTGGACCTTACATGAGAGACCACTGTTTTTTGTTTCCAACCAGCAGTCAACATAAAACAGATTTTACTTTTCAAAAATAAGTTATAGTGGTTTGGAAGGCACAGACTAATGACACCCCGCTGATAGGGGCATTCAATTAGAAAGCACTTCTATGTGCCGCCTCGGTTAACACAGTAAATACTAACCAGGAATTCAGTGAACACATAGAATGATATACTCAACTAACTATGTAAACATAACTGTGACATATAAGTAGGTAAACTTATGTGTGCTATAAACTAAATCTTAACTCTTCATTTTCTTAATATGATCATACGCACACAAAGTAAACACACAGGTTAACTAATCAACAAACATAGTGTCACTCTTCTACTAAGTTCTTAATTCAGTCTAGTATTAAAACTAACCCTAAAATATAACTATTAATAATTTTACTCAACATTCCCCCTTTTGGCCTCTGTTACCAGAGGCCACCTTACACACATTCCTCCTCACTGTGGTCATCCTCCAGGCCCTCATGGTTCAGCAAGGCCTGTGACTGAGACTTCAGGAGGACCATTTGTCTCTCCGAATATGCTGGGGGTTTCTCAACAACAGTTGTAATCAGTCTCATGCACAGTGACCTAATACAGGGAATACAGCAACATTCACACAATTATCACACCACTTATAGTCAAAACACACATGAACCATCCTGGGGGACAGCCCCAAATTCTTTCACTAAACATTTTAACAGCAAGACAACAAAACTGTGAATTAAATCAATATAAAGCGAAGCAAACTCTCTTAGACTCTGGACAATAACACTTTATTTTTTGTAATGGCCCACTGATAACACACAAACTACAAATCCCATAATGCAGCGCAACAGCTGCCTTACTGAACGATAGGCTACCTGAGATCATTGATTTTGATTTGATTTGATTTGATTTATTCTTTCAAACATGTAGAAACAGAAGATATCAACACACACACATAATTACACAAATCCAACCAATGCTAATCCAGAATCAGTTTGCTTATACCTAGTACATGTTTGAATGGAGTAGGAAGAAGTCAGACTTATCCAGTCCTACCCCATAACATCATCTTATACCAAAAATTTCATGCATCATTGGCTGCAAGCAGTATCTCTACATGGGTAATTTTCTTCTTCACCAGACAAGTAATATACTGAAAATTTAAAACCGAGTGTTTCATTCATGCATTCTTGATTAAATCTCTTATTCTTGCATATATCTTGAATGACACATACTTTTATATTTATATTTAAACTCCTCAATTCTAGTACTGTTTTTCATGTCCACACTTAAATTATTCCATAATTTGACCCCACTTATAGAAA
>NW_018128063.1:992915-1014520 GCF_001952655.1 Monopterus albus | reverse complement strand
TTCTTTTTTTCTAGTAGTAATTCAACCGTCACACACTCCAGCAAGTTATCAATCGCCCTTGACATATTTTCCAGTTTTTTATAACAAAGGTTATTATCTATGTACAAGGCCACTCCACCTCCCATCTTATTCTCTCTGTTTGTGCAGACCAAGTCATAACCATTCAAGTCAAGGTCGATTCCTCTTACATTATTAAACCATGTTTCTGAAAAAGCAATTATATTAAAAGAGTGTGTAAGACTACTAAGATAATGTTTTATACTCTGAAAGTTTGCATATAAACTTCTGCTATTAAAATGAATTAATGATAAATTGTTTTCAGTCTTAACATTGCTGTTAAACTGCTCATCCGTATAATACTTGCAGTTATTTTCAGAGTTCTCAAAAAAGTTTGTTTCCGGGTCAAAATCTTCGTCCGGTTCATGATGATGAATTTCAGTATTTCTAAATGTGTTCAGCTCCAGATCCAGTTCGTCGAAAACTTTTAACTTCTGTGACAAATCACTTGCCTTATTCAGTACATGGGTCATGCTTGGTGTTGTAAATTCAACACTCATCTGCCATCGCCGATATCAATACACCTGCGTGTTTCTTCATACTTCATATTTCTCCCATACAGCCGAGGGTCCAGTGGCCCCTCCCCCCACTCCTTGTCTCAGCATGCTGGTCCTCGGCGTGCTGGACTTGGGTCCTGGTCCCAGGTTCTGTGGATGTATCACTAGTCGGTCATATCTCAGAAACGCGATGTCTCCTCTCTCCCTGGCCTCCCTTAACTTCGGCATCAACTCCTTTCTTCTCTTCCTCCTTTATATAGATGTTAAATCCTCTGTGAGCCCTCTCCATCTCAATTTCATGATGAATCTGCAGATTGTTCTTAAGAATCTCCTTAACTTTGCCCTCCGCATCCATCCAGCTTTCTCCAGCTGTCTCCTTGATTCCCGCAAAGATCAAGTTTTTTTGCTTGGTTTGTGCTTCCAAATATTCCACTTTATCCGATATGACTCTTAAGCTCTCACCGGTTTTGTAGACGTCCTCCCTTGTATCTTTGATTTGTGTTGTCTGTTCACCCATGGTAACTTTAATCACGTCGACCTCTCGCTGGGTAAACTGCAGACTCATTTTTATCTCCTGTATCTCTCTGGTCATCTTGTCGAATCTCTTGTTGTTCGTCTCCATAAGTATTTGTACAAATCCTTTGAAACTTTCGTTCAGCTGAGTCAGCAGCGCAGTGTACATTCGTTTCTGCTCTTCCAGCAGGTCTGTTACTTGCGTCGCTCTGTCATAATTTTCTTCAGCTTCGACATCCTCAGTCGCATCAGATTTATTTGCTTTTTTCCCTCTTGGAGGCATTTCAACAGCTGTCGACTTTTTCAAGGACTTGAAGGTGTTGAAGATATGAAAAAGATATGAAAAATTTCAGGACAGACAAGAGGAGCAGAGAAAACGTCCGCTCTCGCTTGCAACCCGGAAGAAGATCAACTACTTAGTTGCTCGTCATATACAGGTGTTTCATCATATGCTCCTAGTTTAATTACCACCCAATAATGAAATCTGTAGTAATTACCTTGCCAATTAGACCATATTGCTCTTATTCTATCCAAGTGATGAATTACTACAAACGGCCCTAATTTCAGTTCACAATGACTTCTGCAATACAGCTGCATTAACACAGGTGGTTCTGTTTGTAGTTCAGGCACCAGATGTCCATAGCCGCCTTTAGTGTTCCACAGTTTGATCCAGTCTACTGAAGAATGTGGAGGCCCTGATAACCACTTATTTTCTTCTTCGTATAATTTTACAAATTTGCCCCACCAGTATTCATCTGTCGGGGTAGAATATATCATGGGTATTTTCATCAGGTATACACAGACGTTTCATACAACTCTGTCAAGTATTTTGTTTGAGTTCTGTTCTTATCTGTTCCAGCGTCCTTGAGGGGTCTGGAGCTGCAGCACACTGCGTCCAGTGATACTACATGTCTCCTTTTCCCTCCAACCTCACCGCATGGGAAGTTCTTTCTGTCACTCGGTATGGGCCCGTCCACCGAGGTTCTGACCACTTCCTTTTAATGACCTTCAACAGGACCCACTCCGTGGTGTAGGGCGGGTTCTTGTTGACCTCTTGACCTTGTTCTGTCACCTGTTTCGAAAAAGCTGACACATGACACCTCACTTGATCATAGTATGGTTTATACCTGATTTTCTTTCCACAGTCACCCTTTAGATCCAGACTGCCTGCCGGTCCAGGAAACTGGTATCCTGTGCAAAGCTCAAAACCTGTAAACTTGGTGACAGCATTCACTGAGCTCCTGATAGGCAGTGCATCTACCCATGTCAATTTTGTGTCAGCACACATCTTTGCTAACTTCATTTTTATCTGCTGATTCATCCTTTCTACTTTCACCTGTGACGGTGGATGATAGACTGAGCCAAACTTATGTTTCAAACCTAGTGCTTTTTCTACCTCTTCTAGGTCCCGATTTTTAAAATGAATTCCATTTTCTGATCTAATTTTCCTAGGAAACCCATGTACAGGAATGTACTGATTTATCAGAAATTTAATGACCGATCTTGCATCTTCCTTTTCAGTAGGAACAGCCTCCACCCACCTAGAGAATGAATCCACTACCACAAGCAGATATCTATAGCCTCTAACACTTTTTATCATGTCAGTGTATTACTATTTCCTGGCCTGGCCTTGTTGGGATGGGGAACACTCCCTTGTGTGGCTTGAGTGTCCTCTTTATATTAAATTCTGTACAAGTTGAGCACTCCTTCACATGATTTTCTATCATTGCTGGCAAGTAGGGATGCCACCAGTGTGTCAGATGTCTTTTCATCTGTTTACTCCCACAATGTGTAAGACCATGTGCCTCGTTTATCAGGGTGAATAACATGCTGGGAGGAGCCACGGGCCTTCCGTCCGGAGACCTCCAGAGACCCTCCTCTGTTTTCACTGCTCCTCTTTCAACTCACACTTGTTTGTCTAAAGGAGATGCTTCCTTCTGAGCTTCTATTAACATATTTACATTAATTTCTGGCATCAAGTCATATATTGTTTTCTGTGACTGCACCACCAGAAACTGTCCACTGTATCCTGCCTCATCATTTGCTGCCTTATCTGCCATTTGATTCCCTCGTGCTTCCAGCGTGTTCCCAGTTTGATGTCCCTTACACTTTACCACTGCTATCTCTGCTGGTTTTAACAGTGCTTCTGCCAGGAGTTTCATTTCCTTTTCATGCTTGATAGGAGTTCCTGATGCTGTCAAAAACCCTGCTCTGAGCCAAGCTGCTAGTTCATGATGTACTGCATTCGACACATAAGCTGAGTCCGTATATATCGTAACTCTCTTACCCTTTCCATACTCAGCTGCAGCTATCACTGCCAAAAGTTCAGCTCGCTGTGCTGACAACTGACCAGTTAACTTTTCCTTTATCATTTCCTTGAACTCTCCCTGATCATGTTTAACTACGGCCATTGCTGCCTTTAGACCTTCATCCGGGTGTCTGAAACAGCATCCATCAGTAAAGAGTATCTCATCTGCTTCTTCCAGTGGAATTGCATGTAGGTCTACCCCCCTCTCATTGATTATTCTCTGCACCCGGGAGGTCAGGATTGTCCTCCATTTTTTCTCTGACTTTTACTGGGACGCATGCTAGGATGGCCCTCCTGAACATTATTTGCTGTGTTTCATCTGTCCCTGGGTGTACATCAGTGGACTCTGTCCACTCTTCCTTACACCTATCAATAAATTGTGTGGGACCCTCATTAGGTTTCATTTTACATGACATCTGCTATATTTTGTTCTTTGGTAGAGGCCACTTCTGCCGCATAACTACGCCAATGATTGTAGAGTATTCTACCCAGGACTCACTGTCGGCTAACTTGTCTGTCCTTGGAGCCTGCTCAACCTGTAGCACATCCCATGAGTTGGAGCATCGCGCCATCACTGCCCTGAAGTCTCCCATCGCCAAGTTGTGACCATCAGTCAACATGCTAAGTTTTCTCAACCAGTTTGCACCTCCCTCTGCCAGAGGAGGCAGTCTTTCTACCAAAGTGTTGGTGTCGGTGAAATTAAATGGCTTATACTTTTTGCCTGTAACAGTTTCCACCAGTGGTGCCTGAAGATTCAGTTGGTGTTCATCATACAGGCGCTGTGGGGTAAACTGGGGTTGATCCAGATCCACCAGGGGCGGTTGACAATCTTGAGGAGTAGAAGTACGACTGTTCTCTCAGTCCAGTCCACTGAGACAAAACCCGATCCCCACAGGCCATTCTTTTCTGCCTCTTGTTTCCTAAATTGTCTAATCTTCTGAGGTTGAAAAGGATTGTCTTTGCAAATTTTACAGCAACAGTTTAATACATGTGATTGAGGGATATCCTCTTGCTCCCCCTCCCTCTGTCTGAGGGGCCCTCTTGTTTCCTGTCTCTGTAACTCTGACTCCAGCTGCCACTGTGTATTTCTGATACTTTCCCTTGTAGTGTCCTCAAGTGCTAAAACCCCTCCTTTTACCTCTACAACAGGCATCTGACATTGTGGTGTTGTATTTGACAGCTGAGGTGATATATAAGGTGGGGGTGCTAGGGGGAGTTCAGGATACAAGTTAGGAGCAGTGGGAATTTTTCTCTGTCCCTCATTCTGTCCGTCATTATCCTCTTCAATCCTCTGCTGTTTCTTCACTATCATTTGATTAGTGATTACTGTAACTCCTGCCATTACCATATTATGCAGCTTTGCTCTCTGATCACCTGCCACCTTCATAGTAGCCTTTTTCTTCCTGTTCACTCGCCATTCGTTGCTCTGCCCTGCCACCAATTTACCATACTTTGCAGCCTCCTCTTTCTCTAACCTGCTCAACAGAGACACAAGCTTTTCCTTGCTTCCATCCTTTGGCACCCGTTTGTCTTTTTGTAGTTCTCTGAAAAATGTCTCATATTGTTTCACCTTCTTCTGCTTTTGGGAGTCCTCCATCCCCCCAATTAATTGTCCCTTGATTTTCATCCACAAACTGCCAACAGTTTCCTCAGTCCGCTCTCCCTCTGTTTGCCCATCAAGCTTTCCCTCCATTAGTATTACTTATAAATTAAAGTTCACAAGCTATAATTATCAATGACTCAGATTGTCAGAATCATGCACACATGAACAGTGTTGCAGTCTGGAATGGTCTCTGCCCAGAACTTTTTAAGATTCGGTTCCGAAGCTTCTACATCAGACTAATTCTGGTGCGCGGGACCGCTGGGGATTCTCCCAATCTCAGTTCTGTTTTAATTCCAGTAAATTCAACTCATAGGCTCTGGGGGCCTTTCAACCAAATTCTCTAGAGGAACTGTTGCAACCACAATCTCTTTTATCAGAACTTTATAACTGAAAGGTGTTTCAACCTACAACCTCTTTTATCAGGACTTTATACCCGAAAGGGATTTCAACCTACTACCTCTTTTACCAGGACTACTATGCTACCTGGACGGAATTCCGACCTACCACCTTAACTAATTTTGTTGCTTTATTCGAAAGCCAAATTTGCTGACGTCTGTCAAATAATGATACTACTTAATTTAGAGTATTCAATGTGCAGAACTTTTAATTAAAAGGTGTCTGCTTACCTCTTGTTTTTTCTCTGGCCAGATGTAGTAGGATTATTTCTTCAGACATCACAGCCAATTCCAACCTCCTCCATCACGTCGGGGTCACCAAGTTGTCGGACTTCAACTGTCCTGCGTGTTCTTTTATGAAGAATAATCGGAGTCAAATATCACCTTTCAAACATTTATTATCATAACTGAATAGACCATCGAATAAAGCAATTTACAGAGCTCTGGGTTCCATTTATCTGAAGCCCTACCAAACAACAACAGAACCGTTCAGTCTGCCTTCAGAGCAGAGGAACTCTGTCCTCCTGAACCCAGTTAATTTTATACAATTCGAATGTGCAATTGTAGGTTGGTCTGGTCCTCTCGTGCTGTTCCATTGGTCCACCTATCCGTCCGTCCTCCTCCTGCATCCTTTCTGCTCCAATGGGAAAAGGCAGCTTCCTAAAGAGGGAGGAAATTTCACTCTACTCACTTCTTTCTTTGTTTCTAACTAACTACACTATATAAGGCATGCTTTCCGTTTGGCTAAGTAAACCGTCTTGCCTGTGTGTGTATGTATATGGTCCTGCCTTTGAAGTTGTCTCCTCTTCCTGGCTTTTAGATCAAATCTCTGTTTATTACGCTTGGTGTCCCAGTGACCCAAAATTTCACTGATTTTTTCAGCCAGTTGGAGATAATAAAGTAACTGTGGACCCTCCTTGTCAAAGCTGTAAACCTAATAAAACTCAGTGTTGTAGTGAACAAGTCCCTTTGATGTTAAACAGTGCCCCAGTTGGCTAACACAGTAAATACTGACCAGGAATTCAGTGAACACATTCACTCAACTAACTATGTAAACAACTGTGACATACAAATAGGTAAACTTATGTGTGCTATAAACTAAATCTTAACTATTCATTTTCTTAATATGATAGAATAATCATACGCACACAAAGTAAACACAGGTTAATCAACAAACATAGTATCAATCTTCTGCTAACTAAGTTCTTAATTCAGTCTAGGATTAAAACTAATCCTAAAGTATTACTTTGTTAATCATTTTACTCAACATGTTCTAGATGGCACCAACAAACAATATACTGCATTTTGGTTTTTAATTTAGGGGACTTGTTGTCATTTGGAAATTGATGCCCTGTGAATCATACTTTTTGTTCTTGAAGAAAGCCATTCACATCACATTACTAAAGAAGGAAGGTGATGACTAGTTCCACGTGGCCTTTATTTAAATGGTTAACTTAACAAAATGGCAAAATAAAAAAATGTTGCCTGATTTTGTCTAAAACAAATAAACCATAAATGTGAAAACCTAATCACATTACCCTTAAGAATTTTTGCAATTCTTAAGGTTTCTTCACCACAGTCAGTGGTGATGAAACCTTCACATGGAGTCCAACAGTTGTGAACCCCACACAGAGTAGAGAACTGAATCCTGGATGGAGGAAGCCATCATAATAGTTAGGTTGTACCATCCTATTTTATATAATCTTAATCTGCCTATGTTTAAACTGATTTACAAAACCTATGCAACATGGTTTGCATTTAGCAGTGAGACTGGAATGGATGATGTACTTATATAAATGAAAATTAACTTTAATAACTTGGATGGTGTGTTTACACTGAAAACGTTTGAGCCACATTTTTCATTTGTCCATCTCACATGTGTCTAATGGAATAGATATCCTTCTATTTAAAAAAAAAATCCAGCTTTCTGCTCAGGAAGCATCATAGTTCACATTTACAAATGCATAGCAGGAGTAAAACATTAGCCCAAAGTGCATTTTTATACCTTAAGTCTTATTTTCTGTGTTTTATGCACAGTGATTGTGTGCTGGGCTCACACAAAGCACTGGAGCTGCTCCTGCTGCTGCTCTGTTAAAGTGCTGCTCACTCTACTCCTTTGTGTTGACCTGGTTTGAGAGTCCAGGGGTAGAGCCCATGACACCAGCCACCCCAGGATCTGATTGGCTACCCCTGGTGCCACCCCTGCCAGGATCAAAATGTGACACTTCTCAGTATTAATGAATGCAAAATGAAAAATAAACAACAAATGTTTGCCTTAAATACGAGTAACATTTTTCTGGTGATTTATAATTGATATCGGTCCAGTGAGTTTTATTTTATATCATGCAGCATGATATTTGCATTCATTTCTTAGTGGTGTTGTGAGGTACTTGGCATGATTCATCTCAGTTGGAGGGGGCCCGCTGTGTAGCAGCGATGTCCCTGGCTGGGAGTAAATAAGAAGTGCAGTCAAAGTTAGAGAAAGTGCTATGTGTATCTCGTGTTTACACAGACATTCTTAATGTATTGTTTATTATTTCATAGAATTAGGGGTTTCATTTATTTTTTAGGCCTACATGTTTTTCCAATGTGCCACCACTCTCAAAGCCTGTGCCTCAGTCTGGCCACCATGTCCAAAATTTTATAGATCCGCACTCTGTGTCCAAGTAGTCTTGTCCACTGTCAACAAACTTCCAGAACAGCCTACTTCATGAGGATAAAGTTGGACTCACATTTAACAGCTTTTTCTGATAGTCTGGCTTAACCAGCCTTGACCAGCACCTGATTGAGTGTGACATCTTTCATATATTTAGATCCACACGAACAGACTGCAACTTTAAAGTATTACTGAAACACTAACTTATTCTATGATTGGACAAATTGACCTCTTTATCTTAAAATGCCATTGGTTTACATGCTCTGTACTGTATGTGTGTAGTGCCACGTTCTCACTCCTTCAACAGAGTGCCTCAGACGAACACGTTGGCCTGACATATTTGCCAGTGTTTACCACTGTGTATGGCATGGCACGCAGTTCTGTCATTCATACTTACACTGTAAATATGGGAAGCAGTGTAGTGGAAGAGATCTGAAAATTACTCTGCCTCGTGCCTCGGTGACGAAATTAATAAACGAAGGCACTGGAGCGGAACAGGTTTTGACAATGTAAGAATCTCACTCTTCTTTCTGTCTCGTCACATCCCTTTCTTCTCAGTTCTGCTGTCCTATTTTCCTTTCCTCAGACTGTGGCCTAATAAGGCTCAATTACACGGAGGTTCTTTCATTCATTATATGCATGGGCCCTGGCTTCTCTTTGTGGACTCCTAATAAATACTAACACAGAGAAATATCCGGGGCCTGGGCTTACTTATGAACCCGTTAATAACTGGGTACCGCCGCTGTGATGAAAACAGCTTTCTCAGCAGCCTGTCTGGTCGGCATGCAAACACAAACACACAATGGAGAGGGGGAAAAAGAGGTGGCTAGTGCTCCAGTTAGCCTCTGAAACAATGCCTTGTCGAATGACAAGCGCCAGCAATTAGCACACCCTCAGTGTGGGGGTAACCTTATACATCTTTGTCTGTTTCAATCACAGGGAGACGCCACTCAAGGTAAGAATTAGGGCTGAGGATGCCATCAATTTCCCTTAACCTGTTTTATACTGCCCTGTGTAGGTGAATATGTGATAGATGGCTTTTGTCAGTCTATTAAATGTGACATCAAGTGTGTTAACAGCAAAGGTTGCAACATACCAGTAGGATCCAAAGGTGGTTGAGATGTGCTTGTATTTGCATCCATGTGTGTATTTGGATAGCAGAAAAAAAGGCCTGTTGTCACAATTTATGCCCCCCTCACTCTTTTCCTTTCCATGACAGACCTTATATCTAATGGAAATCACACTCTATATCACAAAAGACTTTCAGCTTGCTGTCTATAACATCATTGGTGGATACACTCCCCGCCTCTCCACACAACAGCTCAATCTGCCCTGCTAGAGCCTGTACACTGTCAGTGGGAATCAGACAGACAGGCTTTTTATGGTGGTCTTTACAACTCTGACTTGAAGTAACTGTATTCCCTGGTGGGAGAGTGGCAATAGGAAATGTAACTGCATATATTTACTGCAGTGAGAGAAGGAGGGAGAGCATGTGTGAGATGTCCCACACCGGTCAGTCAAAGGGGCTACATTCATTTCTTTCCCTCTGTCTCATAAAGATTTCTCATTCAGGCACAATTCATCTGTCCATCTCCTTCTTCTCCAGGTCCATGTCTCAGGTTTAAGCCAGCAACTGTGGCAGAGAGTTGTCTTGTGAGATGAAAGATGGCATGGCTGTGGCAATCACACCCTCCATGACACACACAGACACTCTCTTTCACTCTCTCACACCCACGTATGCCTCGCTCTTTCATTCGCTGCCGAAATGGTCCCTGCCTGAGCTAATTTACATAATACACTTCTGACACCTTTACTTTATTCATCAATCACACCCGGGTAGCTTCTCCAGGTTCAGGCTTTTGTCTGAGCATGTCTGTGGCTGTGTAAGGCTAGGCACAAAAGGCTAGGCATTAATTTCATAGCCCCCCCAAATCCCTCTTCCTCCTTTTCTTTCCTCCCCCCTCATCCTTGTCTTCCTCCTCCTATCTCGTTCATCCTTTTTTTTCATTTCACATATACAAAGACTGCAGAATGATGGCAGCCAGATAATGAAAACAAAAAAACAAGCATATTTTTTTCTCTTTTAAGTCTAGCAAGTTGGATCCGTAGATTCTCTCAACAGTGTATAATTCCACTCTTTCTTCCTTACGCCCTCCCACTGTCTCTCTATCTTGTTCATCTTCTACCTCATCGGCACATCCACCATCTGCTTACAGTTCCTTTTTTTCTTTAATCTGCGTCATCTCTCCATACTGTACTTGGGCCGACCAGGAACAGATTCTCTGTCAGTCCTTATCCTGCACAGTTCCACCTTTCCAACACATGATCCCCACCCCCCCCTCCTTTCTCCGAATTTAAAACCTGATTCCTGCAAGCTGCTGCCATGAGTGTGATGTTTCTAAACATGTGGAAAAAAGAGAAGGAAAACAGTAAATCATCTTGTGTGATTAGGACAGTAAACACTGATGTTTATTAGTTCCCACTGTCATTATTGACCCACAATTGTGCCTCACATTTCAATTACCTGAAATAAATGAAATAGGGCTTGAAAATCTCACGCTTGCTCATCGATGGAGATGAGATGGCAACTGTCGCTCAGATATCAATTTTGAACAGATGGGTTGCCATGCGGGGCCATATATTCCTTTCAATTAAAAATCCAAAACAGTCATTGTCTTAACTGTCATGCAAAAACACAGATGGGTTTTTGTTTGCATCCATGTCAGACCGAGCCTTTTGTTTTTCCAGTCAAGTCTCTCATTGGTCACCGGTCTGTGGATGTACTAGGCGGCTCCCAGCTCAAAGCAGCCTGCAAAAGAGCATTCAAGCTTTTGCACAAGGAAGGAAGGTCACAGTAAATCCAGGTGAGGAAAGGTCTGACTCTGCAGTGGCTCTGATCCTGAGGTCAAAGTGAAACAAGCCTGGAGACTGCACACCTGAGTGAGTGCACTCCCTAAGCCCCCCACAGTCTTTGACTTTGCCCATTGCCCCCTCAAACCCCGCCCACATCCCACCACAAACTTCTCACACTGTGTGGCATCTGAACCCAGCCAATGGGATAATTACCCCCAGAGGCCAGTTTAGCAGGCTGGAAAACAGCATTTCAGTGAGTCTTCTGCACCAAATGGCAATGGAACTGTGTTGGCATCAACACTGCTTGTTGACCTCTCACTTACTTCCTCTACTGTTTGTCTTTAAGAATGCAGACATGATCTCATCATTCTTATCATTTTAATAAAGAGAAAAGATCAAGACCAAAATGAGCCAGATTCATGTGAAACTCATCTACAAAACACACCAGGGCAGCTTTCAGAACCAGTTTCCCTCTTAAGTGACCTTAGTTTCATGATTTATCACACTGACCAAATGTGTTGGGGTATCAAGTGTTGTACCCAGAAAGGGTGTTTAGGAACAGGACTGAAGATTTTGGTCTACATAAGCACAAACATAGTGTAATGTTTGAATAAAGCGATCAACACTTGTATAGCATGAACTTATAACAGTGTTGATATTGTCAAGGTATGGATTTCATATATTTCAAGTGTCATATTCAATATCATGACAATCATAACATCACTGTTGATACATTTTTGATTTTTGTGCCTCCATGCTGGTCACAGTCATGCTGATTTTTTTGTTGTTGACATGAATACATAATCAATTTATGACCAACTGGAAACTTTTTACTAGTGACCTGTAAACTGATGTTTTTTAATGGGGATTATGCAGATTCAAATTAAATTCACTTCACAACAACTCATTCATTTTATTCATTGGTTCAGCACCAAAATTTTGGTACATATATATCAACATTGTGTGACAACGTTATATTCATTTTAAACAGAAAGTAGAAGTTTTAAAATCAGTTTTATATTTTGTTTATCCTTCAGTGATATATCACAGAGTTTGCTGATTTTGTGGTAAAGTCCAAGACTGGTCTTCCTTGTGAGGACAATGACACTGATCTTATCCTAAAGCCATTATTATAGCGAAACTGAACTTTCACATTAGTAGAACTTCTTGCTTTTATCCGAAGGACTTCCCACTTCTCCAAGCAGGTGTTTAGAAGTCTGAGTTAACACCCTACCATCACCACACAAACACGTATGCACTCATCCTTTCCCCATTGCTCGTTCTCTCCCCTCCATTTCTTCCTGAAGAAAATTAACACTCTCCACCCACCCCAGGTGGCGAGGGGAGGGGCAACAGTGATGGAGAGGCGGGGAAGGTGGAGGACTGTCGAGAGCCTGATTTATCTGAGCCTGTCAGGCCCTGGGAGGCCTCAGTGGGTGTTTATGTGTGTGTGTGTGTGTGTGTGTGTGTGTGTGTGTGTCTGTTGGGAGGGGGGCGCTTGAGGGTGGTTCAGTATGTTTACAATGGGTGCAGGGAGAGAGATGTCTCTCCCACCTTGGCCCCTGGGTTGGCACAGCGGAAGCCCCTCTCTGTCCCATTAGCATGTATGTATGTGTGTGTTATAGGGGGGTGCAACAGTGTGACAGTTCAAAGTGACATTCACGCTCTGTTCTTTTTTTTCTGTCCTCCTTCTCACTTTAACACACACACATTCACAGGAAAAGAGAAGAAAAGGTGTCAATATGCAATGCCTATATGATACCTTGGTATATTTGCCAAGCAGGAAGCTCAGGATCAGTAACCCACCAGCACGCACACACACACACACACACACACACATACACACACACACGCACCTGATCTTCAGATGGAAGAGGACCTGAGAAAATAAACTATTTTCTGTTTGTACTACTGCATTTTTAGCCTAAAGTCTAACCCTCCAGGGATAATATGACCCTTTTACATCTTACCATTTACCCACTTCTTCTAAAATTCCATTTTAACTGTGTAAAAATTAGGCCAAACCCTTGCTACATTTAGTAAATAGCTATCTATATCCATATGGACATAAGTGACTTTTTATTTCCTTTTTGTACTCAGAAAACCTTCATGCCTAAGCAGCAGAAATGCAGCGAGTGTGGATACTGTCCCAAATGTCACTATGGTACATGCTTATCTGATTGTACACAAAGAACACAATCTCACCACAAGGTCCACTCTTCACTGATTGACTTTGCCCACTTGCCAGGGAACTGTAAATGTTTAAATTTCCTCTTTTATTTATTTACTTATTTTAAACATTTTTAGGATTTCTCATCATTGCTGGCTAAAAATTGGAAACAGATGAACAATAATCTGATGATAACATCACAGGATATGATCAAACTCTCCAAAACAGCAAAGCCTCTAAAAGCCATACTAGCTGAGGACAGTGTTAAAACCAAATAAACACAGAAACACACACACACACACACACACAAAAAAACAAGGGTGTATTACTGCACATGAGGTCATGGCAAAAACCAGTCTGATTCCTTCTGAAACCATAATTTTCACACTTAAAGTGTGCAGCTTTATTGTCAGCAGCGCACTTATTAATCCAACACCTCCAGTTTGGTTCTTGCTAGTATTCTCTAACATTAGCATACAAGATTTATTTCATTAAGATCTTTAACAGAACACAAGGGTTAAACCCATTAAAACTAATAAGCACACAATTACCAAGCACATAGCAGAGGAAATATGCATATCAAAAAAGCCAGAGCTGTCATATTGTCCTGAGCGTATGCCAAGCTCTCCATCCTTACCATGTGGTCCAGGATTATAATAAAACAAAGAAGCTCTGAGTACTCTTACAGTTAGAACTGCTTACTAATTGGACAAACATAATTACTGAATTCCCAGGAAATGGGCCTTGTCTTAACTTCAACTATGTTCCATTTTTTGAAATGTGTTTGTGTGCACTCAGTTAAAGGTAAAGCTTGTAGCATATGATTGCCAAGGAAAAAAATGAGGCTGAAAAAAAGATATCAACCAGAAAGCTGTGAGAACGTCTTTTTTTAATGGACAGGGAGCAACAATGAGATGATGAGCTTTAGCGAAAGCATAAATTAACAAGAAACGTCTCTTTTCTCTTCTGATTTTTTCATACAGATGCCCTCTTCCTCTCCTCTCCTTTTTGTCACCTGCATTCTCGCGCTCCCTCCCCTCCCAAACCCGGCTCCCACTCCTGATCTATCTTTCTCTCTTTAAAGATGGGCAGAGTGTCACACAGAAGAGAGGAGGAGAGGAAGCGAGGAAGGGGGTGGAGTGGGGGATGCACTATGCAAAGCAGGGCCTCGGTAGCCAAAGTCGGCCGGCTGAGATGAGGTGTCAGCATTGCATGGGTGCACTGATGTATGAATGCAGCGAAATCAAACGTGTCACTCGACAGACAGGAGGGGGTTGGAAAGGTGAAACCAGCATGCTGAGAGAGAGCAGCTGTACATCGACGTCAAGGTGCTACCATCCCTTTCTCCCTCCTTCTATCACTCTACTTTTCTGTTGTATTCCAGTTATTTATTTATTTATTTGCCTGTTTCTCTTCATCTCTAACTCTCTGCTGCTGCTTCCTGTTCGATGCCACGAAGGAGGCCACAGCCCTAACAAGGTATAGCAGTCACAAAGAGAGAGCAACAGAAATACAGAGCGAGAGGGAACACAGCTACTCAGAAAGTATTAGCATATCCCCTAAGAAATACCAGCTAAATTGATACTGAATGAAATCAACCCCTCCTTCTTTCTATTTTCACTCCTCCTCCCCTCTTTTCTTTCTCCCAGACCTCTCCCAAGGTGTCATGGTGTCTTATTCATTAACATGTGTAAATCCTTGTTTTTGTGCGAGAACAGGTGGGCCTCTGCCATTGCCCCAACTCCGGTTCATCAGCTGAGGCTCATCACTCAGAGTGATGAGTGAGAAACAGCTAGGAGAAGAAAATACAAAGAAGAAGGGTAAACAGAGGTGGGAAGACGGAGAGAGAGAAAAATACATTCATTACATACTGTAATTGAACATGAAAATAAATAATTAATGAACTGAAAGGACATATACATTTAAATCAGGATACTTTTCTAACCCAGTATTTAGACAGAGTTCTTTATTTAACACTAATTTATTGAGTAATTTTATACATTTTGTTAAAAGGGTCCAAAGTGATTTACATTTCCTAAAGTCAGTCATCATATTGACACCAAAAATTGATACACAAACTTAGTTGTACATTATAAAATGTCCCCATGTAGCTAAAAATTCCACACAATACAGAAGACATGACCTCAGTGTTTCTCCACAGTAGCAATGGCCCTGTTCTCCAGTCTGACATTGCTTACTGCATAGTACTGTGATGACGTTACCTCACAAAGACTGAGTCTGTTTGTTAAATATATTAACTCTCCACTACATCCTTAAAGATGCACAATGCAATATAAACATGCGAAAAAAATTAGACGTCATACTTTGCCCTGAATCACACGTATTAAAGCTTTTAAAGCAAATCAAGATGTTTTGTCCCTGAGTGCACTCATGTGGTATTTAAGATGAGTCATCCCTTTTAAGAGCACATAAGTGGAAACAGCCACAGCCACATTTGAAACCACTTAGTTGAAACAAAAGAAAAAGAATGCAATTTGCACTGTTGGAATTAAGTTGTCTTTTTTTTTCCATACTACAAGATTTTGCTCAGCAGCCCTGACATATACTGGACATATTAAATTATAGGATCTGGAAGAGAAAAATCAATTAATGGCTTAGGCAATAAGTAATAAGCTGTAGCTTCTCTGATATGTCAGGATGGAAGTCTTGTGACACTAATACATGCTATGTTATTTGAATAAGGGCTGAAGGCTTACTTCATTGATTTTATTACAGAAACAGCACATTGATTTAAATAACACTGCTAATGGGAGAGTGGCATATAAAGGTTGAATAATGTATAGCATGTTCAGTGGAGGCACTGCAGGGTTTCTGTTCATAAAGGCTTAAAGTGAAGAATACAATTTTGTGGCTACACCACCACTCTAATTACCACTAAGCATAAATTCCCCAACATAAATGAAAAAACAAACAAACAAAAGCTTTAAATTTTAAACCTTTTTGCTGGCTCACAGTCAATGCAGCTTAGTAACTGATGGTGATGTCTTCCCCGAGTAGTTTAAATGTACCTGTATCACAGCAAGCAACAGAAAGAAGATGTCTATTTATCAAGAGTTTGCAGTCACTCACATTAAATCCATGTTGCATTACAAACAGCTACTCCATTACCAAGGTTGCCTCACTGTGAATTCTCCACTGAGCGTGTGCAATCCACACAAGGCATGAGAGATGGGTAGTGCCACTCTAGTATGTTAAGATTTCATTTAGATTTCATTCATGTTTTAAAATATCTCACATATGGGCTGGGGAATATATATTTCATGAATGGGAAATTCATGGATGCTTATGTGTGTTTGTGTGCACCCTGCGCTGCAGGACCATTCGTTGATGAACAAGGCCCTTGCTATTTTCAATTTCCAGAGGTGTCAGCTGGACCCGGGGAAGGCTGCAAGCTGATACATCAACTGAGCCGCTGGTCCCATTGTGTCTTCACTTCATACACAGATATGCTGAAATATATGGGTGTAAAATCAGAGCTATTGTCAAAGTCTAACACTACCAGGTAAGAGCAGCAATGGCTGAGTCCCTCATTATATTCATAAACAACAGGTTAACTTATTATGCCCAGCATGGTGGCCATAGATATATTCAGAATGGTATTGTAAGGCACTTTTCATTGATGCTCACAAAGATAAATAAGCTTGCAATGTATAGGTGCAGTATTTGGCAGGCAAGATGCATTCATTTTACCACTCTGTCCAGCTATTGCTACACCCCCTCTCCCCCGTGTTCCTTTGTCCTGCTACTACACATACATACATAGATAATCGGTGCACATGCATGCAAGTAAACACACAGCAACATTTTCATACACAGGTATTTTTCTGAGAAATGCAAGTGAACACACAAAATAACCCACAAGTCAGAAAACTACTGTATATGCACATTTGGGTACACACACACACTTTCTCTCTCTGCTTTCCTGCACAGAAAGATACATACATGCACACAGTCATGAAGTTGCAAACACACACCTTACACTTGAATTCTTTACTGTGTGACCTCAGCTTCTCCATCCACCTTTTTTCTCCATTTTCTCTTATATACATGTACACACAAAGGTGCTCACACATACACACACACACACACATGCAAAATAACTGATGTCACTTTGCGTGTAGTCCTGCTGTTATGCACAATGAGATTTATTGTTTGCAGAGTGAATATGCAGTGTTAGGGAGCAGCACAGTGGTAACGGTACAGAAAAAAAGAACATAAAACATGTGGCTGATATGATCGTAAGATTGTGACTGACTAAAGATTATCAGGGAGATACTGTAGTGTGGCTGTCAAACTGATTCTCAGTTGTTTCACCAACTTTCAGGTCTTTACATTTTTCATCGCATATTCTATAACCTTACACATAGCACTCCTTTCTTTCAAAACATCAAGCAAGTAATAGATTAGGTAGGTAAAAGATTATGACTGTCATTGTGACCCTACGGGGAGCTGTCATAAAGCAGGTGTCATTTTAATAACATATGCTAGCAGGCATTCTGAGAGACAAGGCAGACCTAAGGCAGCTGAGGGATGAGATGTGAGCCCTCACAGCTAATGGCTAATGCCCCTTTATGAAGTATTGGCATCTGAGGAGGATGCTCACATTATGAAACGCTTTTACCTGAAGACCATACAGCTTTATGCTGTGTGACTGAGCTACCAAACCGCAGACCTCACTAGGTGTTGATAGCTTGGATCTCTGTTTATTATATTTGGAAATATGAGATCCATTTTGATTTGATATGATTCTCCATATGTATTCCACAAAGCCTGATTCACTGGTGGAGCTTTGTTGGACATGTGGAAATATACTCAGCTGGGGTGATGTTCAAGGATGAATCGTTTTCAGTTAAAATTACCTCTAGATATTGCCAGGACAGTGTATTATCCCCACCCCCCACCGAAATGTTTCATGTTGTCTAAAAATGTTCTAGAGGCATTTTTGAAGAAATATGTTAAATTAAAAGATATCAATGACATGATTTCTATCGCTCTTAAGCAACCTCATCTTGAGTATTTGTAAATACCCTGCCACTCCTGAGCTACGTCCAGTTCTCTGCCTCCATACTGTATATGTATGTTCTTCATAGCTTTTGTCATTTTTGCTAAAATTAAATTACAAATAAAAATGTATTTTTAATTTATATGTTAATCATTGTTTTAATGTGAGAGTGAGTTTCTTAAGCCAAGGCAAAAACCTGCACGCTAGAGTACTAATCACATAGCAATACTGAAACTAAACTTGTTGCCACTGTATTTTATACCATCATCACAGGCAAGTGTAAAACTCAGCAAAGCACAATAATGCAGACGGAATAAGAGTCATTCGATATTTTTGGAAATATGCTTATTTACTTTTTTTCTGATGTCAGAAGAGAAGATTTATACCACTCTAATGTCTGCATTTTAAGTATGAAGCTAGAACCAGGAGACAATCAGCCTAACTTAGCAAAAAAGCCTGGAAGCGGGGGGAAACTGCCAGCATGGCTCACTTGTAAATTCAAAAATAGTAATGATATTCCAAACCACAAATCATCATTTAACATTTCTGTTTGTGTATGGATTCAAAAATGTGATACAAGGCTCATTAGTCAGCTTAGCTAAGCTAGGCTAACTGCCCCCTGGCCCTATTACTCCATAGTTAATGCTCCATAATTAAGAGAATAGCAAACAACAATAGTAATACTTATCTTGAGAAATTCCATGCTTGCACTAAGTATTGATCTGTTCTGTAGAACACATGTGAAGTTGGTTTGCAGGTTCACAACATAACAAAAGACATTTCTAAAGGCCTGTGGAAAACAAAGAATGCCAGAAGTCCATTTGAGTCAAGAGCCAAAAGAATAATATCCTTAAAAATTGTGTTTGCCCCTGGAATATGGTAAGTGAACTGTTGTACATGAGAAACAAATACCATCTCAAAATGTAGATATGTAACATTCCTTCTATAGTAAGGTTCCTTGGCTGAGTACTGTATTGCCCTTCCGACTCACCAGGCTGCAGCTTAAGGGCCCAGTTACAGTGGGAAAGGATTTTATGAGTTTATGGGATGCTGTTTTTACGAGCGACTGAAGAGAAATAATAGGGTTGAGTGTCTCCCTCTTTCATCCTTCCTTTTCTCCATCTCTCTCTTCCTCTCCCCAGGCCTCTCCTATTACCTGCTGGCTGGAGGACTCAGGGGTATCACTTAATAAAAGTTAATCATGAGAAACTTGTTCATTAATTACAGCTGAGGCTGGTTGCCTGGCTGCCTGCTCACCGCTTCTTCCTCATGCTATGGCATGTCTTCAGCCAGTCAGGATTTTCATTCTTTGTTGATGTCTGTTTTTATTTTATTTGTGAACTATGCTCAGTGCACTAAACATAGTACATCACTAAAGCCCACATAAGTGCTCAGAATGCGAGTGAGAATTTGAGCTGGTAAATCCAACCACCCCTCATCAACACACAGCTACTGTATGCTAAATTTCAGTAGATCAGGCTGAATCAGGCTATTTTGTCTTTGTTTTTCTTTTAAATATGTTTGTCTAAAAACACTAAGAGAGAACATCCAAATTAATTGTGATGGGACTTTTTTCTTGTAGCACCCCTTCATATAGGCTGAAAAGGCTTTTTAGATGTACTGCAAAGCTGACTAGTCTCAAGTAATGTCAAATTTTATTTGTAAAGCCCAATATCACCCCTCACAATTTTGGCTCAAGGGGCCTTACAAACTGTACAGCATATGTCTTCAGACCTTAAAATCAGATAAAGAAACGCTCCACCAGAAATATTTTAACAGGAAAAAATGGAAGAAACCTCAGGAAGAGCAACAGAGAAGGGATCCTTCTTCCAGGATGGAAGATGTTGTGTGTACAGAATAAATCATTATAATACTGATTTACAGCATGAACAATCAAAATCACAAAAATTGTATATCGTAACATATATGAAAAACAGGAGGAAGACACCAGCTTCCAGGTGGCTTCAATGCACCTGAGCCACACAATCTCCCCTACAGACAAAGACCTGGCAAGAGGACAGACTACACAACCACATGAGGCAAAACACAAGCATACCTTTCACACATACTGTATAAGGAAGAAAACAAAACACACAACAGAAAGAGATAGAGATTAACAGAATGAGGGGGAGAGGAACCGATAAAAAGCTGGGACTCCTGAAGGACAAAGATCCAGACATGTGAATGGACACCCACAGCCAGAGAAGAGAGAGGTCCTAGGACAGCTGAGAGTCCAGCACAGATGCCTGAGTGACAGAGAGAACAGGGAGGGGAAAAGAGAGAGAGAGGCACACAGCTTGTATGTTCTTGTGCTCAAGGGAACAACCAGGCTTGGAGCGATACAGTGGTTTTCAGAAAGTTTCCAGTGATGTCATTGGCAGGACAAAATAGACACTACGATAGTCAGTACAAGGTAAGACATAATCAAAACTATGCCAATAGTTGAAAGTTACGGCATATAGATAAGATTTAAGTTTGGATTTAAATACCTCCAAAGAGTCAGACAGTCTGATGTTAGCAAGGAGGTTATTCCAGAGCAAGGGGTTGATATGGGAAAAGGCCCTGCAGCCTGCAGAGTTCTTTTTAAGTTGACACAGCCAGGAGCCCTGCATTCTGGGATTGGAGAGCAGGGGATGGAGTTTAAGGAGATCAGACAGATGGCATGCCCATTTAAGATTTTATACATATGTCATTAGAAGCACCTTTGAGTCTGATCTGACATGGATAAGGAGGGACACTAGAATTTGTGTAACATCTTCTGGATTTAGTAAAGAATCAGAAACAGAAACAGCTTTATTGACCAGGTGTGCTGGACACAAGGAATTTGGCTTGGATGCAGTGGCTCTCGGGGTGTATGTCCTTCTGTACAGCAACAAATAGACACGTAAACAATATAAGGCTGAGAGAACAAAAAGGAAAGGAAAGAAATTTAAGTTCATTTTTTTTGTCAATGTCAAAAATTCTGTGTTTTTCTGTCAATATGGGGTGCTGTGTGTACATTAATGAGGAAAAACTCCCTAAGCTACCCAGTGCCAGAGAAACCGCGGACCTCTTGGTTGCACGTCTTTCGCTTGCACGGTATACCACAAGACATCGTCTCAGACAGGGGGCCACAATTCACGTCTCAAGTGTGGAAGGTGTTTTGTATGGCCCTAGGGGCTACTGTCAGCCTGTCCTCCGGTTTTCACCCCCAGACCAATGGACAGGTTGAGCACCTTAATCAGGAACTTGAAGAAGCGCTCTGCTGTGTCACCTCCGCGGAACCCACGGCCTGGTCCACGCATTTGGCATGGATCGAGTACTTGCACAACACCCCGGTGAGTTCGGCTTCCCACCTATCACCCTTCGAGGCGTCGCTGGGGTATCAACCCCCACTCCTGCCCTCAGAGCACTCTGACATTGCTGTCCTCTCGGTACAGGCGCACCTACTCATTGTCGGTGCATCTGGCGACGCACATGCGCTGTTCTGGGGCGCCCATCCGAGCGTAACCAACGGCTGCCTGACAGGCACCGTTGTCCAGCCCCCTCGC
>NW_018128063.1:989055-992802 GCF_001952655.1 Monopterus albus | reverse complement strand
CGGGCCTTTCCCCTCCGCCTCCCCCGTTCCATGCGCATTCACCCCACTTTTCATGTGTCTCAGCTCAAGCCGGTATGTGTCAGCCCTCTCTCTCCCGCAGCTGCCCCTCCTCCTCCGCCTGTCAAGGTGGACGGTGCTCCTGCCTACTCTGTCCGCCGGCTACTGGACGTTCGCCGCCGGGGTCGGGGTCTGCAGTACCTTGTTGACTGGGAGGGTTACGGCCCAGAGGAGCGGTCCTGGGTGCCCCGCTCATTCATCCTGGACCCGTCCCTCATTCATGACTTCCATGCTTCACACCCTGGCAGGCCCGGTGGGTCGCCCGTGGCTCCCGTGAGGGGATACTGTTACTGTCACGTCCTGGATCCTGATGTCTACCCCGATCGTCCTACCCTGGTATATTGATGTTATCCACTGTGTCAACTTGAGTGAGTTTCTCTGTCTTGTTTATGGTTTATTTTGAACTCGTTATCAAGGAGTATCTTCTGTTATTTTTGGAACTGACTATTGGGGAGATCTTATGTTTATTTTGAACTCATTACCGAGGAGTATCTTCTGTTATTTTTGGAACTGACTATTGGGGAGATCTTATGTTTATTCTGAACTCATTACCAAGGAGTATCTTCTGTTATTTTGAACTGATGACGGAGGAGTGTCTTATGTTTTTTTGTTTTCTAAACTGATTATGGAGGAGTGTTTTGTTTTTTGAACTGTCGCCTGGTGCCGCCTTTATCTCCGTGGGCCTTGCTGCCGATCGACGATCGTTGGTTGGGGTCCATATCAAGTGCCTGGGTCAGTGAAGCGTGGGCGCTTGTTCCTGTCTGCATACCTCGGCGCTGGGTTCCAAGCACGCTCTCCAGCCCGGAGCCAGCATTCCCCTATACGCAGGTCACCTGTGTTGTGCTCTACTTCATCACACCCTCATCCGCCTGTTGTCCCCTCTCCTAATCTCCTTCTCTGCTCTATACGCAGTGCCAAAACCTCTTCTCCGACCCCAGTGGTCCAGTCATCTTAGCGGCCCCAAACGCCCGAGACCCACGCTGGCAGCTCCACGTCTGATCCTCGCCACCACCTTTCCTTTCCATACTCTGTCAAATAAATATCTTTCTCTGACCTGAGTTTGAGTCCTGCCTATTACTGAGTCCAGTCGCTCTTTTGGTATGCGGCTTGCCCTAACAACAACATTAAGTTTTGATCCAGCACAGAAATATTGCTGCTGAGTCCAAACACAAAGCTCTGCTCAGCAGTTTCTGCAGTGCACCTACTGTATGTGTAGTTGGTACAGTTGATACAGAACCCCCAGTTCTTCTTCATCACTAAGCTCTTCTCACTGGTTCCCTAAACCAAAACCATTACATAATGATTGAGACAGGCTAACAGTACCTCTGAGCCAGAACCTACTCGTATATCTGTCTATGTCATAAGGTGATTAATGTGGCTCACTGGTAAGTTTTAGGCTATTTCTGCCATTTCCATATTGTGGTGCCTTAAATTGTGGTTAAATGTGTACAGCTGTAGATTTCTCCTGTAGGTGCCTCATTTCTTTCTACCTCATATCTGCAAAGTGTCTAATTAGCACAAGGCAGATCATCACACCAAATAGACATAGACACAGGAGAGAAACAAAACAAATAAGCATGGGGTGGGGTGGCGCAGTGTGCATTCCCTGACAGAAGGTCAGAGAGCCCAGGTAAAAGAAGATATCCCCAACCTGTTTTTGTCAGTGTAAATCTTTCTTTGTAATAACGTGTGTATCCTCACATTTCATATGTTTTTATTATTATATTTAGATGTATGTTCCTTTCCTTCACAAGCAGCTGAACTGTGGGTTGGAATAACCCAGCAGAGAGGAAACTTCTAATGAAGATCTAATCTTTGTCTAAATTATTTCTTAGAGATACATAGGTTTGTATTAACACCATGCTGAGATTTTGATCAGTTTTTCACACTTCTGAAATGCACCTCCTGGGAAAAATGTCTTCTTGTCTCACACTCATCCTGTTCTACATTCTTAACATGTTCCATATTTTTTCTCACCCTTTTTTGTCAGAAAGAACTCAGCTCTACCACTAAGATCCAAAACAAATTTTCCTTCCTTTTTGGGTTTCTGAAAAGTATCAGATTTTAAATAAAGATTCCCACAGTTGTCTTACTTTACACAAATACAGTGTCACAGTAAGAGCTCATTGAGATGTTTATTTTCTTATTGATGGCTCATAGAAAAGTGATTTAGTATTTGTCATGTTGAATATTGGGCAGCACAGTGGTGTGGTAGGTAGTGCTGTTGCCTCACAGCGAGAAGGTTCAGGGTTCGTGGCCTTTCTGTGCGGAATTTGCATGTGCTCCGGGTACTCCGGCTTCCTCCCACTGCCCAACGACATGTGACTTAGGTTGATTGGTGATTCTACATTGCCTGTAGGGTAGTGTGTGTGTGGGTTTGTCTTTATATACTTGTGCGAACCAACCCCTGAAGAAACACCTTTCTTGTGTGGACCTTTTGGGTGGTCCACACAAGGAAAATGCTAGGATAGGCTCCTTTCATCCTAAAGAATGATCTGTCTAAGTTTCAGAAGATGTCCACATACAGAAAGTAAAGTCAGAAAAATGTGTGCCAGCTTGTGCTCTTGTGCACCCTATCCGGTGGTGCAGTCAAAATTTGATTTACAGGGAGGAAACACAATCCAATTTTCTGATTGGCTAAGGCTGGGAAATTTTGTGATTGGCCATTATCTACATTTATTTTATCATATGCATGCAAAAATGCAATAAAATAAAGTATCAGGCTCTGATTAAATACTGCTTAAGCTGAATTCATGTCTTTAAAAGGGCACAGACAAGGCAGCTTAGAAGTGGGTGGGAATCAAACAATATTTATAGCACGTGGAGCTTGAGTCTCACCTTCAACTAATGTTGCATTAAACACATGCCTCAACACTGCGGACACTGCAGTAGCACCACAATTAGTGTGCTGAGAGCTACGACGAGGAGAGAACCGTGAAAACTGAATTAGACGATGAAAAAAACTCTGCAAATTGTTCAGGTAAGATTTATGGAACTAGTTAGTTGTTTTGGTTTGAAACTAAATTCTGGTTTAGTCCTCTGGCTCATTTTCCAGCATTAGTGAAGCTATTAAGCTAATGTTAGCTTTAACTTGTGAGCATCTATTTAAAGAAATGACTCAAAGCTATTTAAATTGTCTTTGAAGATATGCCAACTTTATGCAGGAAAATAAAGCTGATGTATGCTTTATTTGTAACAGTTTTTCTGTAACATTGTCAATATGTTTCAAATTTACTCTGAATTTTAGAGAGGATGAACAGAAAAAAGAAGGCACAAGAGGAATTGGTATGTATATATTTATGCTTTTTATTTTGGTGTGGGCTACAGCAATGCAGCCCAACTGCAAAACTTTATAGGTTCACTATTTGAATAACTACTATTCTAATCTGCTTGCTCTTTCAGGAGGACTGTGCCACAGATGACTCTCTGTCAATCCATTCCTGACCTGGAAAGTGAATATATCCCATCATCTGAAGAAGACCCCTGCAACACAAACAGCAATGATGGGAATCCTGATGACAGTGGCGACAATGAGGATGAGGGTAGGACCGTGGTTACAGTGAAAACCTGTCACAAGGGTCAAAAAAGAAAGTGGGACAAGTGTCATTACTGTGTATACTGCAAAAAACCAGAAAGTAAAATGACACGACATCTGAGGCGGAAACACAGCAGTGAAACAGAAGTGGCCCT
>NW_018128063.1:980583-988387 GCF_001952655.1 Monopterus albus | reverse complement strand
CCAGTGGTCCAAAGTCCTCTTTTCAGATAAGAGCAAGCTTTGTATTTCATTTGGAAACCAAGGTCCTAGAGTCTGGAGGAAGGGTGGAGAAGCTCATAGCCCAAGTTGCTTGAAGTCCAGTGTTAAGTTTCTACAGTCTCTGATGATTTGGGGTGCAATGTCATCTGCTGGTGTTGGTCCACTGTGTTTTTTGCAAACCACAGTCACTGCACCCATTTACCAAGACATTTTAGAGCACTTCATGCTTCCTTCTGCTGACCAGCTTTTTAAAGATGCTGATTTCATTTCCCAGCAGGATTTGGCACCTGCCCACACTGCCAAAAGCACCAAAAGTTGGTTAAATGACCATGGTGTTGGTGTGTTTGACTGGCCAGAAAACTCACCAGACCTGAACCCCATAGAGAATCTATGTGGTCTTGTCAAAAGGAAAATGAGAAATGAGAGACCAAAAAAATGCAGATGAGCTGAAGGCCACTGTCAAAGAAACCTGGGCTTCCATACCACCTCAGCAGTGCCACAGATGGTTGGTGTTTGACTGCTCGTGCGGTCGACCAAGGACACAGAGCAGCATAGTTTTTCTCTTTTATTTTGTACATATGATCTTGTGGTTCTAATCTGTCTTTTTTAATTGCTGGCTTATTTTGCTTGTTCTTTCTTTTTTTCTATGTTGGACTAGTCACAACTTTATACACAGTCCTTTTTAGAAATACTGTGATTGGTCACGGACACAAAGGCTGCGGTGCACAACGCTGCTTGTTCGTCTGCTACTACTACAACAACATGCCGCTTTTACAGATTATATACTCCAGAGACCTTCTCATTCAACTTGGACAACAATCTCATCACGTTGTGAATACGGATGGCTTCCCCAAGGAAATACTCCGCAGTGATCCACTCCATCAAACACACAATTGTGGTATTAAACCCAAAAAGATGAGGAGAGGTAAAAAAAACCAAAGGTGGCATTAGAGACAGACTCAAACGTGAATCAGGTAGAAAACGTGTTCTCCCCTCTATCATTTTAGCCAATGTCCATTCCATTAGGAACAAAACAGATGAGCTTCAAGCTAATGTTAATTACATGTATGAATATAGGAATGCTTCTGTCTTAGCCTTCACTGAAAAGTGGTTAAATGATAATGATGACGATAGCTCACTGTATATAGACGGTTTTGGCCCCCCAGTACGCTCAGATAGAAGCAGGGAGATTACTGGAAAACAACGTGGCGGAGGCATGTGTCTTTATGTAACTAAACGTTACTGTTCCACCGTCATAGTGAGGGAGAAACTGTGCAAATCAGATATTGAGCTTTTAGCTGTATCTCTACATCCTTTTTATTTACCCCGTGAGTTTCCACAACTATTTTTCTTATTGGTCTATAGTCATCCTAAAGCTAATGCTAACATTGCTTATATTCCAATCATCAAGCAAGTTAAGAAAGTGGTCAGGACCATTAAAGAGTGGACAGCTGATAGCATTTCATTGCTACAAGACTGCACAGACTGGGACAGCCTCCTATCCACCTCTAGCGATATCAGCACTCAAGCTGACACAGTTACATCATATATCAACTTCTGTGCTGACAGCATCATTCCATCAAGAACAGTAACAATCTTTCCTAATAACAAGCCCTGGATTACAAAAGAGCTGAAGGAAATTCTGAACAAAAAGAAAAGAACCTTCTATACTGGCTCTGAGCAGGAAAGAAAAGTGGTTAGCAAGGAAGTTAAGCGAGCTATCAAAATCACCAAGCTGAAATATAAGGACAAGGTGGAGCAGAAATTCACCAATGGGAACCTTCGCTCAGCTTGGCAGGGTCTAAAAACCATGACCTCTGTGAATACCACTGCAACTACAAACTGTAAAACCATCCGGGTGGAGGGCAGCTCTCATACATCCCTCCCTGATGACCTTAACTCTTTTTACACTAGATTCGAGTCAGATCACACTACTCAGCTCAAGAAAATAATATCAACATTCAATCCTAATAGTTTACAGTCATTTACTTTCCTCAGTCAGGATGTGGTGAAAGCTCTCAAGAAAACCAGGGAGAGCAGCTCACCTGGATCAGACTACGTCAGCGGAAGAAACCTGGAAGATCAGCTTATTCTGTGGCTGTTGGATTTTTTAACCAACAGGTCACAGAAGGTTTTGATTAACAACATTCTTTCTGGCCTCCAGCACGCTTCAACTGGTTCCCCACAGGGCTGCGTACTTTCACCATTGCTCTTCATCTTGTATACAGATGACTGCAGGTCTACACATTCTAACCATCATTTGGTGAAATACGCTGATGACACAGTTTTAGTGTCTTTGCTGTCGGGCCCCTTACATCACCATGGAATAGTGCTGCAGGAGTTTGTGGACTGGTGTGACAACTCCCATTTGGAACTGAACACTGATAAAACCAAAGCGATGGTGGTGACCTTCTCTAGCAAGCAAAGGGATTTGGCGGCAGCGGTCACTACTCTGATCCATGGGGAGCCAGTACAACTAGTCAAAGAGTACAAATATCTTGGAACCAGCTTTGATGACTTGCTGAAGTTCTCCTCCAATACTGAGGATATTCTGAAGAGGTGTCATCAGCATCAGTACCTCCTCAGGAAACTTGGTTCCTTTGGAATTAACAATGACATTTTGATGACCTTCTATTACTCCTTCATGGAGAGCATCATCACATTTTCCATAACCTGCTGGTTCCATTCCATCACCCTTCAAAACAGGAACAGATTACAGAACTGTTTCAATGTGTGTTCCAAAATCATTGGCCGACCAATTAGAACATTGTCCCAAATCCATGATCAGCAGGCACTCAGGTTAGCAGGCAAGATTACCGGTGACCTCTCTCATGTACTTTATTCTGCATTTGAGTGGCTCCCCTCTGGACGCCGGCTTCGTTGTATTGCCTGCAGGATTCAAAGGAGGAGAGTTACCTTTGTGCCAAAAGCTATTCTGCTCCTTAACTCTAACCATTAGCGTCGCAACCCAATAAGTGTATTAACTTATAGTTTTACAAGTGTAATAATTATTTCTTAATAAGTGCAATAAGTCACATTTAAGAAGTGCAACTTTTTGTTGCTTGTCCTGCACCTTTTGTCTCTGTGCCTGTTGATTCCCAAGTCAGAGCTGTGGGGCAGAGAGAGGAGGAGGAATGGGAAGAAGGGGGATAAAAACTTTGGCCTGTAAAACTCTTTCATCATTTCTGGTCTTTTTGCGTTTTCTCTGTCCTCCTCCCATCCCTTGCTTTTTTTGTGCACTTCTCTGTCTTTCTTGCTCACTCTCAATCTCATTCCACAAATGTTAGCCCCATTTCTCTCTCTCTTGTCTCCTCATTATAGAGAAGTTTCTTTGATTTGATTTGATTTGACAGATTTTAATGGAGCCATCACAGAAGTGTAATTTAGCTTTGCCAAGGACACTGACACAACCCCATGATCATGACAAACTCTGGCTTTTGGACTTGCTGCTGGTAACAGTCTGGATGTTCCTTTTCATCTTTGGTCCAGAGCCCACTGCGTCCATTCCTTTTAAAAATGACCTGAAACACTGATTCATCTGACCACTGTACACATTTCCACTGTGTGATGGTCCAGACGCCTCCGAGTCCAATGGAGTCTATTGAGCTTCTGGACACTGTTGACAAAGGGCTTCTTTTTGGCACAGAACAGTTTTAAGTGGCATTTATGGATGTAACTACAAATTGTAGTGACTGACACAGGTGTCTGGTGTGACCACCATTTGCCTCACGCAGTGCAGCACATCTCCTTCGCATAGAGTTGATCAGGTTGTTGGAATGTTGTTCCACTCCTCCTCACAGGCTGTGCGAAATTGCTGGATATTTCCAGGAACTGGAACACGCTGTCATATACACCGATCCAGAGCAGTTCAAACATGCTCAATGGGTGACATGTCTGGTGAGTATGCTGGCCATGCATGAACTGGGATGTTTTCAGCTTCCAAGATTTGTGTACAGATCCTTGCAACATTGAGCCATGCATTATCAAGCTGCAACATGAGGTGATGGTTGTGGATGAATGGTACAACAATCGGCCTCAGGATCTCATCATGGTATCTCTGTGCATTCAAAATGCCATCAATAAAATGCACCTGTGTTTGTTGTCCATAACATACACCTGCCCATACCATAACCCCACCACCACCATGGGCCATTCGATTCACATCATCAGCAAACTGCTCACCCATACGATGCCATACACGCGTCTGCCATCTGCCCTGTACAGTGAAAACCAGGATTTATCCATGAAGTTAACACCTCTCCAAAGTGCCAGACACCATCGAATGTGAGCATTTGCCCACTCAAGTTGGTTACAATGATGAACTACAGTCAGGTCAAGACCCCGATGAGGACGACGAGCATGCACATGAGCTTCCCTGAGACGGTTTCTGTTAGTTTGTGCAGAAATTCTTTGGTTTTGCAAACCGATTGTTGCAGCAGCTGTCCGTGTGGCTGGTATCAGATGATCTTGGAGGTGAAGATGCTGGATGTGGACGTCCTGGGCCGGTCTGCGGGTCAGCATGCCAATTGCATGCTCCCTCAAAACTTGTGACATCTGTGACATTTTGCTGTGTGATAAAACTGCACATTTTAGAGTGGCCTTTTATTGTGGCCAGCCTAAAGCACACCTGTGCAATAATCATGCTGTCTAAGCAGCATCTTGATATGCCAAACCTATGAAGTGGATGGATTATCTCGGCAAAGGAGACGTGCTCACTAACACAGACTTAGATTTGTGAACAATATTTGAGAAAAACAGGCCTTTTGTGTATATAGAACAAGTCGTAGATCTTTGAGTTTAGCTCATGAAAAGTGGGGGCAAACACAAAAGTGTTGCGTTTTATAATTTTGTTCAGTGTAGAATATTATGTGTCACATTTCATTCTCAAAGTGTTCTTATTTATCTTTATATATCAAAATAGGAGAAACCTGAGCACTGCATATTTTAATTAAGATCTCAATCATTCCTTTTTATTCTCCTGCTCCTGCTGTAATTTCTCTTAAAATGATCTTAACTGTTCCTTCATAAGGTGGGGTTAAGGGGAAAAACGGTCAGACTTCGGGACAGTCAGACTAAGAATGTGATCCACTTCTCGGGAGACAAAGCAAAGACACTTGTCAACAGCAAAGATTTCCTGTGGAAAATGACTAAATTACTACAGAAAATAAGTAAGGCTAC
Source organism: Monopterus albus (assembly GCF_001952655.1). Lineage (NCBI taxonomy): Eukaryota > Metazoa > Chordata > Actinopteri > Synbranchiformes > Synbranchidae > Monopterus > Monopterus albus. The sequence continues at coordinate 983,191 of NW_018128063.1, read as the reverse complement.
TGTACATACAGAGAGGATATTTTACATTTCTGTGCCCATGAACTCATCCATGGCTTTGCCTTTCACTAGTCCACATTCTTTTTTTCTAGGCTTACTATCCATTAAATCACTATGTATTTCTGTTCTAATAAAAAATATAGAGGAAAATAAATTGTAATGACCATGATCTCAACCATAAAGGAAACAGGTAAAACTTCTGCTCTGTCACATTTTGGTTGGTATTTGGTGGTAAAACATAATTTTGTTCAATTAATAGTAACCTAAGTGTGGCTGTAAAAATCTGGTTAAATGACAGTTGATTGTCCCATAGAACTGCATAGAAGGAACTTGTACATTTTTATAAATAAGTGAATAGTTTATAGATGGTCTGCTGAAGAGAGATGAATAAATAATAACCACCCAAATGTGACAGTAGTTGCAAGAATGTATTGTACAGTGCATAACAATACTGTAAGTATTTTTGTATGTCAAGTCTTAAAATATGTGCAGTTATACTGAATTAGAGCTATGGTGACTGTAACGACATGTTGTTTGTCACTGGGACAGTCAATTCATTAATGCAGTGGAGTTGTCATTTTGTGTCATTAGAATTGAAGCATTTAATTAATATATGCAGATAAGTTCAAGATCACACCTTGCCAAAGTATGAGATGGTGCAGTTGTGTGTGCGTGTGCATATGTTAATTAGTGTGCTGTGCAGGGTCCACTGTTGTCTGAAATGTGAACTGGAGGTATATGAGTTATCGCAGGGTGAAATGTGCTGTATCTGGTACAAACACACACATACATGAAAAATGCTAAATCTGCCCTTAAATTGAAATACTAAACAACAAAACTTTATGTTTTTCATTCTCTAACACTACCTTCATTTTGTGCATCTGTATCACTATAAGCAAACACATGTGCATGATCTCTCAGGGTAACACAACAGGCAGACAAGCTATGAAGCTGGCTGGATATTGTGGGGGAATCTAAAAAGCTAATTTTCCCTGTGGCCTTCTCACACCTCTGCCCTTCATATACAGCCATTTCCATAAAGTGCTTCCCCTGGGGAGCCAACAATAATAAACAGTTATTAGTAAATGCATTATGCCAGCACATCCCTTTTGCCCTCTTGCCTCTCTTCAATAGTCAACCTACAAACACTCCCAGCACCACCTCAGCACCCAACCGGACCTGACCCAGGGGGATACATTTGTATGTGTGTGTGTGTGTTTTTGCGTTTCTGACCCATCTCTCCACAGAGTACTGAATTCGTAAGGTAACTGGGCTAATGTTCATAATAGCACTGGCCATTACAGTAAAAAGCTTTGGACGTTGTACACCTGCCAAACTCATAACTGTCATGATTTCATCTGATTGCTTGGTGCTTTTAGGTATGCAATCTCTTCATATTGCCTTTTTTTTATTTATCCAGTTATTTAGCAGTTTCCATTAAGGTATCCTAAATTGTTCTGAATTAAAATTCAGATAATATTATTCCCAGTGTTTAGTGATTCAACCTCTTCAATTAATGACTGGTTGCTTGTGTAACTGGAAATGATGCTTCACCAGGGTTTGTAAGCAGCCATATTGTGCCTAAAATACAGATTAGAATTTCTGTTTATTTATAATAAGCTAGCTAAGATAGGCAAGGGAGTCAGTTGTGTGTAAAAGAGGCTGATAACACGTGTTTACAAGGCTAAATGGGTACCAACAGAACATTCTGTGCCTTTACAAATGTGTATTAGTTTTTGTCATTACTATCAGGATATGCACACAAACTCATTTATGCACAAACAGAACCTAAGTTCCATAAGGAAGAACACAAGTTTCCTTTGCTAAACAGACTACCCTGAGCAGATGAACTCCATGTATACTGGGAGATGGGAGAGGGTGAGAGGGGAACAGACAAAGGACAAGCACTTGTCAGTCTTCTCCAGTGGGGGCCCCCCAAATAAAGCACAGGTCCCTAACTGCATGGACTTATTTACATCTCGATTGATTCAGGGGCACACAAGAGGTCTGGAGTTTGGGCTGGTTTGGGGATCTGCTATAAAAGGTTGGTAATCAGGGCATTTGGAGACATACACCACTCAAGGATCTGGTAAGCCTGTGGATGTGCATATTTTTTGACCCAGCTACCAGAATTAGGAAAACAACATTATTGGTGTCACTCAACAGAATGAGTTGTCTGTGCAGATTCTCAGTCATCCAGGTCAAAGTAAGCTGAAAAAATCAACTGGACTAGGTTTTGAAGGATATTTCCCAGTTACGCTTAACCAGTGAAACTCAGAGAGACGAGGCGGTCCAAGTGGCTACAAAAAACCGTGCTGGTTTATTCAAGGATCACAGGTAAAATTAACATTACACGCTCAGGTATCTTGCACCTCCAATACTGCACACAGGCAGATGAACGATGAAGAGACCCTGAACCCAACAGGCCTGTACATTATATCTGGTTTGGGCTAACCCCATTCTACACAGGCACGTCAAACTGTGGCGTCACCTGATATGTCAGCTTTACAGCTGACCGTAGCAGTAGTCAAAACCTGGAGAAAATCAATGTGTGTGAGTGTTGATTAAGTGGTGTGTATCTAAGAACATACAGGACATTCAGGGACATGTC
>NW_018128063.1:978708-980078 GCF_001952655.1 Monopterus albus | reverse complement strand
AAGAAAATAATGTGTGTGAATGTTGATTATGTGGTGTGTATCTAAAAACATACAGGACATTCAGGGGCATGTCCGAACAGTAAGCCTCGGAAAATGTTATGATTAAGATTACGGCTGGGGATATCATGCTACTAGCAATATTCATCCTGCCGGCAGACTCTGCAATCTAGCTGACCTTGCCCTAGATGCAGCCTGCAGAACTCATGACAATGAACTGAGCATTTAACAGCCTGAGCTAGACATCCTGTCTACCCTACACATTTCTAGACAACAAATCTCTAAATATCTACCTAACTAAGAAAATACCTAACAAAAGTCTGCACTAGTCTGCTCTGCTTCAAGGTTAGAAGACAATGTTGATTCTGAAAAGTGTACCTTGACACAAATTGTTTTCTTGTATTCACCCTGTGTTAGAATTATGTCTGAATGAATGTTTTAGTTACACACCACGTAACAACACACACACACACACGGAATTCTTCATTTTGTTATGACCAGCTGCTCCAAGCCTGTGGAGCTCTAGATAAGAGAAGGAGACACCAGACTGTCTCCAACTCCTGATGTTTTTATATCTTTTTGTGTAAGGGGTTAGCCCAAAACCTTATAAATGTATTAGGCTCTTTGTTTCCGGGAAGTTCTTTTCTCCAGCAGCTGTCTGGAGCAGGGAGCTACCCAGGTCGTGTTCTGTAACTTTTATTGTGGCTTTTAAAATAAATCAGCACTAAAATGAAGAAAGACAGACTCCTTCCTTATTCAGATCTGTCCAATAAAAGAAATGGGGTATAACACATCCAAGAGGCTTCATCAGTTCTGCCCAACTGGCATTTAGCCGGAGTTATTTATTCCCATCGGTGATGTTTCAGTCCTTTGAAGGCCCACAATGTCCCCTAACGACTGAGTCGTTATAGCCCAGTATCAGTGAGAGTTGTTACCTGTCTTTGAATCCTCCCCTGTGGAGGATTCAATAGGCGTCGGTCCACAGTGATTCAGCAGCCACTGGATGGATCATCTTTGCTTAGACTGCTGCCCCCGCAACCCGGTTCCGGATAAGTGGAGGAAAATGGATGGATGGATGGATTATTGAGTTACTTCAAAGTTAGTGTGCCTAGCAAACTTGCAGATGTACAGTATATGCTATTGAGAAAATTATGTTAGGTCTAATGATTATTATGAGACTATATGTTTGGAGGGTACTAGATGAAAAATTGTTGTCATTAATGGAAAAGGTATCTGTAGATGAAGTTGAGAATATCCCTGTTTGCCAAGCTTGAAATAACTTGACAAATGTTTTCATGTTGAAACTTTAGATCTTAAAATAAATGTCAAAGCATACTTGGAAATTTTTTAAATAGTTTTAGACTCATATAGTG
>NW_018128063.1:972049-978635 GCF_001952655.1 Monopterus albus | reverse complement strand
GGAGCTACTAGACAAGTACTGACTCCCTTGAGCCCTGAAATAAAGAAAGCAAACAACAAGTTAAAACAGCCAAGAATTCAAACATCTAATCTATCAGTGTTCTATCCTTATTAGGACATTCTGGCTAAATAATGAAATTAAATAAATGATATGAAGAGACAACAGAAAAAAAGAGAAAGCAAGACCGACCTAAAGAAGGTTAAAAAAAAGTGAGAGCAAGAGAAAGATGAAGAAAGTGGGGGAACAGATGTACCCCTGAATGAAAGTCATGGAGAGAGAGTAGGTGAGAGAGGGAGAGAGAGAGGCGGAGCAGTCTAATTTGTACATGGCTGCTAAGTAAGGAGTGCAGGCTAATTACTGGCTGAACAGGGCAGGCACAGGCTGCTCATGTCAAAAAGGACAGAGCCACTTATTAGGCATCAAAGTGCATTCATGTCACAGCACAAAGGAGATGGGGGTCGAGGATGCATGAGACGGGGGTACAGCATGTGTAAATGGAGGAAGAGGTGGGGGTTAGTTAATGAATGTCATTGAGAGGTGCATTATGGGACCCTCTCGTCAGGCTGGCTGCTGTGTCAGGGCAGGCTTTGGAACAGCAACGGTGAGTGCAGATTGGCTGCTTTGATTGTGTTCAAAGATGGAACAGAGGAAATGACAGAGAGGAATCTGTGGGTGAGGCGCCTGGTGGAAGAGCAACAGAAAATGAAATTAAGGGTGAAAAAACATGAGAGAGCTCAGTTGTCAGGCCACAGGAAAGGATAAGATAATTTTGAGTGGCTGGAGAACTCAGGGAAGTCTAATTTCAGAGATCAGATATGATGATGTAATTGCATCTTTGAAAGCTTAAAATTTTTAAGCAACTGAATTGTTTAACATTTGTTCAAATACAATGTACTGTATGGATAGTCAGTAAGTACAATGCACTAAGAATTGGTTAGAAGTTACCAGTGTCAACCACACCACTGAATGGAAAGTGAGCACAAAGTAGCAAACTGGAAGCCAACAGCAGCAGCTTGTACCATCAGCAGCAGGACAACTACAAAGCTGACATATAGTACAGCAGGAAAGCTGCAGATGATCATCAGCAGCAGGCTCTAGGTGGCTATGAAACGACACCCATCTATTCCACAGAAAGATTCAGAGCTCTATGACTCTCAGTGCCAAACTGGAAGGACAAGTTTGCATGTGTTATTTTATAAAGTATATATGTGTGTATTAGGGGTGCTACTACTGTCTCTACATGTGTCCATGATTTTACAAAACATCTGCATTCAGGTAGACCACTCCAGCTGATGTCTTAAAATTTTCTACTGTCATTTACATTCTTTCATTCTTAAATAAATAAGAAAGCAACCCATTGATTCCTCAAAGTAGTTAGCTTGCCTTGATGACACTATTGCAAAACTCTGGTAGTATCTTAACCAGCTTCAATGATGTATTCACCTGGAAAGACTTTCAGTTAACAGGTGTGCATGATTAAAAGTTAATTGGTGGAATTGTTTGCTTTCATATTGTGCTTGAGAACATGAGCTTTGTTGTGCTGAGGTTGTTTTAGTATACAGCAAATAGCTCTACTTGAGTACTCTATTAATCCATATTATGACAAGAACCACTCAACTAGGTAAATAGGAATAAACATCAATTTATTATTAGTTTAAGACCCTATGTCAGTCTGGCAAACTTCAAAAGCTTTGAAAGGTTCTTCAAGTGCAGTCACCAAAACCATCAAATTAGCTGATGAAACTGGCAAGGAAAGGGCAAAGGGAGAGCAAGAGTTCCCTCTGCTGTGAAGGAGGCTTTCATTAAATTTACAAGTCTCCGAAATCACCACTTAATGGCACCTTAAATTAGAGATTTCACAAATGATGTTTTTGTACTGGCATTGTTGTATGATCCTGACTCCACATTTTCCCCCATTGGTAGTTACTGTAGCGTGGTCAACCAATGATTATGTATTGTCTTAACTAACCCGAACTGAACAAGCAGGCATAGATTACTGAACAGGTCAATATGGCATAAAGGCCAGTGAGTGAAGGGCACCTTAGCCAGAGTCTCTTTTTGAAGTGACTGATATTATAAATCAAACTGTGAAAACTTCAGTCAAAGAAAAGAATGCCCTGATCATTTGCTGCCCTATTTCTACTCTTTCAAGCTGCACTTTGTTAGATATTATCAGGTTCTTTTATTGAAAGCACGAGAAGTGAAGACAGGAAAGGACTATTTAAAATCAACAGGAAATTTACTCAAAGTCTGGGCAGAGTGAAGTCATTACAGCACTGGGATCAGAGCGACAGAGCTCCCACAGGAGATCCCTTTTCTGAATGTTAGAAAAATCTGTTTCAAGGTTAGTAGTAAGCCATGACACCAATTGTTTTCTTGTTTTAATCTTGTGTAAGAATTATGTCTGAATGGATGTTTTAGTTACACATCATGCATACAACATACACACACATGGAATTCTTCATTTTGTTATGTCCAGCTGCTCCAAGCATGCTCTAGATAAGAGAAGGAGACGACGGACTGTCTCCAGCTCCTGATGTTTTTCCAGCTGTCTTGTTCCGGGTGCTTTTTCCTGCACTCTTCTCCAGCAGCTTGTCTGAAGGAGGGAGCCCTGGGTTGTGTTCTGTAATCCTTATACATATACATATATATATATATATATATATATTTGTAAATAAACCAGCACTAAAATCAAGAAAGACGGACTCCTTCCTTACTCAGATCTGTCCAGTAAAAGAACTGGGGGATAACATGAACTACAGATTATTTTTTTACATTACAATTATCTTCTTGGGCTAAGTCCGCACTGGACAGAAGTACAACATTCAACACTTCGTAATCCTATTGGCCATTTGGTGTAAGCAGGAGCTCACACCTCCTTGCTGGAATGTGATCTAAACCAGGTGTGTGTGTGTTGTGATGTGATTTTCCAGGCGGCAACTAATCAATCAACACTGAAGAATGGGTTGTCTGTGCTGCAGACCTCCTATCTGTATAGGCTATTGCAGGACAAAGCAGGACCTAGTGAGTATGCCAAACCGGCCTAGGTGAAGGTGCAAAACAGGCCAACAGGTCTTTGTTAAAATGTAAAACAGGCCATCTGATTACTTGAAAATACAGACATCCTGTATCTACACAGAAGTTAAAGCAGACAGTTTCTACTTCAGTATCACTTGACTCTCATCAACACAATTGTAAGATAGCTAAAAACATTCTCACACGACCTCTAGTGACATGTCATGACATTAAACATAAGAACATATTATGGCTAAGGCTACAGTTATACACGTCATAATAATAATATTAAACACCCTGTCTGCTGACAGTCATCAACTCTTCTCTCTAGTTATCCTTGACCAGATGTACCCTGTAGAAACTCATAAGCATGACTAAGCATTTAACAGTCTAACTAGACATCCTATCTCCACTAAACATTTCTAATACATAAAGTATCTATCCAATATCTATCTGACTAAAATACCTAACAGATATACAAGCAAGGAAAATAAAGGTATTAAAAGTAACCAAAGCTCAGTAGTTCTGGGCAATCATCAATACAGCTGTAATATGTATAAGCAAGGAAAATACAGGTATTAAAAGTAACTAAAAGGAACTAAAGTTATGAAAAGTAACTAAAGCTTATAAAGTAACTAGAGCTTATAAAAATCAAATCTTACAACTTGTATTTATGGATGATGGATTAAAGGGCTGTGTGAGAAGGACTGGTTAGTGACACCACAGCTTCTCTCAGCTTTAGTGTCTTTCAGCTTATTGTTTGGGTTTCATGGCCCTCAAATTTACTGTTTCAAGTTCTGCCTTTAGCATCTGCAGCAGGCTGCATCAGTGCTTCCCAGAGTACCTACAGTATCTGGAGGAGGCTGTGTGAATCAGACCTTCATGGTCGATCTGCTGCAACTACTGCTGTGGAAGACGAAGAAGAAGAATGGAACTGCTTGGGGCAAGAAACACAAGGAGTGGACATCAGACCAGGAGAAACCTGTCCTGTCATCTTTTGAGTCCAAACGTGCAGGTTTTGGTTCCAAATGTTTTTCCTTTGTGAGATGTGGAGATGGCGAATAGATGGTATAGCAGTATAGGACTATATAGTGTATAGCTGTATATTGTATCAATGCAAATGTCTTTTAAAAAAACTCAGATAAATTGTAAATAATAATAATGATGATGATTTTAAAAAAAAACACCTCAAAATTTCTCTACAGCCACACAAAGGAATCATTAACAACAAACAAATTTAAGGAGCATAATGTAATACACAAATCTACTTTTGTCCCAACAACAATACAACAGGCAATATATACCCACTAAATTAGCATCCTGACACTCTCATTTATGCCATTTGGAACATTCAAGCATCAGGGTCAAAGTCATATTAGCAAAAGGTGAGGCCAAACAAATCAGATTATTGTAGAATTAGCTAATTATCATCATTTCCATTCCCTAACAGCCTGTAATATCTACGGCATAATGGTGCTCGTCAGGTTTATTGTTGTGTTTGTCTGGGAAGCCTCTGCCCTCAGGTCTCACCTGCAAAACATCGCCCATCCATTAGAATGCATTATGGAAATGAAATCTTTGTTGATGTATTTTTTTTTAAATATAAACCTTGATATGACAAGTTGTTTTTTCTCTTTTTATGTGTTTTTACTCAAGTAGAAGAGAAACAGTAGGGACAGAGAAAGAGGAGCAGGGGAAGGTGTAGAGAAAGAAGAAAGTACATGGGTCTTTATTCAAGGTTAGAGCGGGGTGGAATATGTGAAGGCGTACCTATTACAGACAGACCTTTCAAAGGAAAATTGGACCCGTCTACAGTACCTTTAAAGGACGACATGCTAATTCATGTCAAAAATGCTTTTAGTCAGGAGTACAGGGCCTTAGGAAAGGCTGTTGTGTTACAATCATACACGCTGATGTGCACTCATATTGACAATATCGCAAGCAAGACACTGATGTCAGGATTAGCTTTAGGCTACAGGACCAAAAAAAAAAAAAAAACACCAAATAAAAGACAAAAATGTTTTTGGACATTTTACATGTGAAAAGATAATTCCACTTCTTTATGGGGAATGGGAGCATAATGTATTTACAATTTATTTAAATGGCATTTTATTAAAAAAAGAAAATTTGAGTTATGTATCTCCAGGGTTGCTGATTTTTATCTCTCGACACCAGTAATAGCTGTTCATCTGACCCTTTCTTGTGCATGTAATATCTGAGGAACACCTTGAGGGAATTTCTTTACATTTGGCGTAAGTGCCCATTTGGATTTAAGGATGAACTGATTCAATTTTGGTGGTTAAGGCAGTGTATCAGAGGAGGCTTGTACTGTGGTACAGTTCGCAGGTCTGCTCCCTAATGGAAGCATCACAAAAACTGAAACGGAGGCGGCACTCCATCAAGTTAGAGTTTTTCCTAGCTTGGAAAGATAGTTTAATAACAAAAAAGCCCTTTGTAGTGCCAGAATCGCATATTATTCATCACTGATAGAGGAAAATAAGAACAAACTCAGGTTTCTTTTCAGCACTGTAGCCAGGCTGACATAGAGTCAAAGTGCTGTTGAGCTCAGTAGTAACGACTTCATGAGCTTCTTTACAAATTAAATCAAACTATTAAAGAAAAAAATTATCAGATCCTTCCTACAACTCTCACAGATGTATCATAAGGTACAACGGCTTTAGAAACATTTGTAAGACCTCATTTATATTTGGACTGCTTCTCTCCCATAGATCTCTCTAAATTGACCTCAAAAATTGCTTCATCTAAATCATCAACTTGTCTCCTGGACCCCATCCCGACCAGGCTGCTCAAAGACATCTTGCCCCTAATCAGCACTTCCGTATTAGATCTGATTAAGCTCGCTCTATTAACAGGTTATGTTCTATAGCCTTTTAAGGTTGCTGTAATTAAACCTCTACTCAAAAATCCTACTCTTGACCCAGGTGTCCTGGCTAATTATAGACCAATATCCAATCTCCCCTTTATTTCTAAAATCCTTGAAAAAGCTGTTGCAAAGCAATTATGTGACTGCTTGCACAAGAATGATTTGTTTGAGGATTTTCAGTCAGGATTTAGAGTCCATCATTGTACAGAAACTGCACTGGTTCTTAAGATGGCGCCGACAACTATGGCCGCCTTTTGTACTTGTGCTCTCTTGTGTTTGTTGTTTTTCTTTGTTTTCTCAGTCTTTTGCAACCCATCCCGGATTACCATCACCAGAGATGAACTGTTCATCAAACATCGGACAACTCACACCAGACCACCTTTCTCCATCTTTCTTGAATGAGGAATGTTGTGTGGACATTCTGATCGGTGGCACAACTGCAATCTACGGGACCTGGAGGAAGCGCCAACGAGGCAAACGAGCAGGCGGCTTAGTCAGGCTATGCCGGAGAGGGACCCGGACTCCACTCCCATCCAACCACCTAGCGAATGTCCACTCCCTAATCAACAAGATGGATGAACTCCTTTTCATCAACAGGATGCAGGATACGGTTCTTATTACCATTGCTAACTCTAAGAGACGAGACAGTCCAAGTAACTTCAAAACAGTGCTGATTTATTCAAAGGA
>NW_018128063.1:968819-971827 GCF_001952655.1 Monopterus albus | reverse complement strand
GTTATACACGTCGTAATAATAATATTAAACACCCTGTCTGCTGACAGTCATCAACTCTTCTCTCTAGTATCCTTGACCAGATGTACCCTGTAGAAACTCATAAGCATGCCTAAGCATTTAACAGTCTAACTAGACATCCTATCTCCACTAAACATTTGTAATACATAAAGTATCTATCCAATTTCTATCTGACTAAAAATACCTAACAAGGACCAACTCTGACTTCACATGCTCTGCTGCTTTATGCTTCATGGAGACTTAGCTCAGTGACTCCATCGGGGACAGCGCAATCCAAGTACTGGGCTTCCAGGTCTACAGAGCGGATTGCATAACGGTGCTGTCCAGGAAAACGAGAGGAGGGGGAATCTGTCTCTACATAAATGAAGGCTGGCGCACAGATGTCATGGAGTGTTATTAAAAACTATGCTATTAAATATGTTTTAAAATTTCAGAACAGAGCCATGTGAGAAACTGACTGTGTAAGCCTGAAGGACATTTTCTATCCTTCATGTGAAACTCTGTGCAGTGATATACTCAACTACAGAATGTTCCAGACAAAGAGAGACACAACTGTCAGCCGCAGGCTAAACATGTGTTCCAGAATGATTAGCTTCTAGATTGCTCTATCAGGGTGTGCATTTTTACTATATATATTATGTTGTGTGAAACTTTCTTACTCAGACCATTGTGCTGACTTGTTTCCTTGCTGCAAGAAAGCAAACTATTCAAAAGGATTCCAGTGACTTTGTTACTTTATTAGGGAAATTCTCATAATATGGTGCTACAGAGGACATGAAACACGGACTTAGAGTCTCTCTTTATCAACTGCAAACCTTTTTATTCTCCCCGACAATGTAATTCTTTCATTCTAATTGGAGTGTACATAAAACCGCAGGCCCACACTAGCACACTACAGCTCCTAGCTCCTAGCAGAACAGAACTAGCGTGGAGCTAGAACATCCTGACTCTTCACTCATTGTTCTAGGGGACTTTAACAGAGCAAATCTCACCCACGAACTGCCCAAATACAGACAGCACGTTACCTGTCCCACCAGGAGACAAAATCACACTGGACAAATGCTACACAACAATAAAAGACGCCTATCACTCTGTCACCCGTGCAGCCCTTGGATTCTCTGATCACTGCATGTTCCACCTTATTCCAACCTACAGGCAGAAACTTGAAGCTGCAAAGCCTGTGGTCAAAACAGTGAAGAGCTGAGCTGAGGAGGCTAAGTCAGAGCTACAACTCTGCTTTGACCAAACAGATTGGAGTGTATTTGAAGCTGCAGCTACAGACCTGGATGAACTCACTGATGCTGTGATATCTTATATCAGATTTTGTGAGGATGTGTGTGTGCCCAAAAAGCCCTTCTGCACATACAACAACAACAAGCCCTGGTTTACAGCAAGACTCGAGCAGCTTTGTTGTGCCAAAGAGGAACACACTGACAAGGGAGATCAGAGCAGCAAAGAGGACCTACTCTGAAAAGCTAGATGCCTGGGTTTCAGCCAACAACCCTGTGCCTGTGTGGAGGAGCCTAAAGAACATCACTGGCTACAGGACCCCCGGCTGTGCAGGACCATCAACTAGCAGACGACCTGAATAATGAGTTTTACTGCAGGTTTGAGACAATACAATCACCCATCCCTCACCACCTCAGACCCAATGGCCGCTCCCCTGACAATCACCGCCCTTCCCTCCAGCCCCTCACCTCTAACAATCTGTGAAAAGGATGTGTGGCCTCTTTAAAAAACAAAAGATCGCAAAGGCACCAGGCCCAGATGGCGTGACCCCCTCCTGCCTGAAAGTGTGTGCTGATCAGCTGGCCCCCACCTTCACACTTATCTTCAACATGTTACTGGAGCTGTGTTGAAGTCCCCTCCTGCTTCAAATGCTCCACCATCATCCCAGTCCCCAAGAAAATCAGTTCTTGGAGACTGATTGTTTGCTTTCCCCATCATTTGCTGATGTTCCCCATCAGTGGACTGAACAACTATACACATGTTGCCCTGACATCTGTAGTTATGAAGTCCTTTGGGAGACTAGTGTTGGCCCACATGAAGGACATCGTAGACCTCGTGCTGGACCCCCTGCAGTTTGCCTACCAGGCAAACAGGTCACTGGACGATGCAGTGAACATGGCACTGCATTACATCCTGCAACACCTCGACTCCCCAGGGACCTATGCATGGGCCCTCTTTGTGGACTTCAGCTCAGTGTTCAAGACAATCATCCCGGACATCCTCCACTCCAAACTGACCCAGCTCACTGTGCCTGTCTCCACCTGTCAGTGTGGGGGCTTTCTGACAAACAGGAAGCAGCAGGTGAGGCTGGGGAAAGACACATCCAGCACACAGACAATCAGCACAGGTGCCACCCAGGGATGTTTGCTCTCCCCTCTGCTGTTTTCACTCTATACCAACAATTGCATCTTGAAGGGCTCCTCTGTCAAGCTCCTAAAGTTTGTAGATGATACAACGGTCATTGGTCTCATCCAAGACGGTGATGAGTCAGCCTACAGAGGAGTTTGAGCAGCTGGTCCTGTGGTGTAGTTGCAACAACCTAGAGCTGAACATGCTCAAAACAGTGGCGATGACAGTGGACTTCAGGAAGAAACTCCCCATCACCAAACTTGGCAGCACTGTACCAGCAGTAAAGTCCTACAAGTTCCTGGGCTCCACCATCTCCCAGGCCCTGAAGTGGTCATCCAATATCAGGACCATCATGAAGAAGGCACAGAGGAAAAAGGGAAGGAAGAACAGGAACCCTCATGGAAGGACAAACCTCTGCACTTCTTCCTGATGTTACTATTGCTTGGGATTGCTACATCTATCACTACAGCCTTCTTTTTCGGTTTGTCCACCACTACTATGTCCGGTTGGTTGGCCATTACCAGTTTGTCAGTTTGTATCTGGAAGTCCCACAGGATTTTAGCTTGGTCATTCTCAACCACCTTTGGAGGTGCATCCCATTTTGACTTTGGGACTTCTAGCCTGTACTCGGC
>NW_018128063.1:962773-965275 GCF_001952655.1 Monopterus albus | reverse complement strand
ACCTCTGAGACTATCACAGTGCAGGTGCATTTATACGGAGACTTGATTCCACACAGGTGGATTCTATTTATCATCCTTTGTCATTTAGGTCAACATTGGATCATTCAGAGATCCTCACTGAACTTCTGGAGAGAGTTTGCTGCACTGAAAGTAAAGGGGCTGAATAATTTTTCACGCCCAATTTTTCAGTTTTTTATTTGTTAAAAAAGTTTGAAATATCCAATAAATTTCGTTCCACTTCATGATTGTGTCCCACTTGTTGTTGATTCTTCACAAAAAATTACAGTTTTATATCTTTATGTTTGAAGCCTGAAATGTGGCAAAAGGTCGCAAAGGTCAAGGGGGCCGAATACTTTCGCAAGGCACTGTATATACGTATATGTATGTATGTATGTACAGGTCTCGTTCCTAATGCACATTCCCTTGCCTTGCTTGTTGATGTGTACATACACATTGAGAGCCGCTGTACCAGAGTCAAATTCCTCATGTGTCCGACACACCTGGCCAATAAAGCTGATTCTGATTTTGATTGGTGAAAGTCACCAACAACCTTCCCCTAACCTCAGACAAAGGGCTCATCTCTATACTTGTCCTCTTAGATCTCAGTGCTGCTTTTGGCACCACTCATCACAAAATTTTATTACAGACTAAAATATGATACTGGTATTAAAGGCATACTGCAGTAATTTGGTTCAAATCTTATTTATGAGAAGGGTTCAAATTTGTTCATGTTAATGATGAATCTTCCACACAGACTGAAGTTAGTCACGGCATTCCGCAGGGCTCTGTGCTAGGTCCAGTTTTCTTCACTTTATACATGCTCCCTTTAGGCAATATTATTAGGAAACAGCATAAATTTCCATTGCTGCACACATGATACTCAGTTATATTTGTCTATTAAGCCAGACAAATCAGATCAGCTGGTCAAATGTCAAGCATGTCTTAAAGACAAAAGCCTGGATGACCTGTAATTTCTTACTTCTAAAGTCACACAAAATCAATTATTGTACTTGGGCCTGAAAACCTTAGACATATGCAGTCAAACTATATACTGTATTTACTCTCACTGACATAGCACTGGCCTCCAGTACTGCTGTGATGAACTTTGGAGTCATTTTTGACCAGGATATATCCTCTTACTATCAAGATGTCCCCATAATTCTCTAAAAAGTTAATCCAAAATGTTGCAGCCATAGTACAGACAGGAACTAGCAAGAGATCATATCTCTCCCATATTAGCTTCTCTCCACTGGCTCCCTGTAAAATCCAGAATAGAATTTAAAATCCTTCTCCTAACATACAAAGCCCTCAATGACAAGATTCCATTGTATCTTAAAGACCTCATAGTGCCTTATCATCCCAACAGAGCACTTTGCTCACAGAGTGCAGGTCTGCTTGTGGTTCCTAGAGTCGATACAAGTACTGTAGAATGGGAGGCAGAGCCTTTAGCTATCAAGCTCCTCTCCTATGGAACCAACTCCCAGTCTCAGTTCGGGAGGCAGTCACCCTCTCTACCTTTAAGATTAGACTTAAGACTTTCCTTTTTGATATAGATTATAATTAGGGCTGGCTCAGGTGACCCTGAGCCTTCCCTTACTTATGCTGCTATATGCCTAGACTGCTGGGGGGCCCCATGATGCTCTGAACTTTTCTCCTCCTCTTCTCCTCTCTTTCCATGTATCTATATAGCACCTTTATGTGTCACTGTGTGTCCTCTCTCTCTCCCTGTACCTTTCTGCAGGTAGCCCTGGCTCTGGAGCTGCATGTTTCAGATGAGCAGGCACTGGCCACATCAACCTGACCAGTGTTTGATTGTTTGTTGTGTCTTGTTGCTTTTCTTCTTTTCTTTCTCCTCTATCCACTCACCTCACCCGGTCGAGGCAGAAGTATATATTGCTGTACCAGTCAATCCCAATTTCAATCCAAGATCAGTTTTTAATGTTATTTTTGTAACATAATACAGCTTTACTAAAGTTGTTCCATGTAGTTGAGAGCAAAATAGCTCAACATAAACGTGTGTCACAACCATTGTTGATATGATTGCCTATAATACTGTATTTTGTACTATGCTCTGTAGTATTTTGTATAACATAAAGCAGTATCAGCTTGGCACTGCTAAGGGAGGGAGCTTTGAAAAAAATTTAGATAGCTTCTGTCAGTATCCTGCATGACTGTGAATGGGCCCTATTGTAACATTTTCCACCCATGTGCACCAATCAAACACACTAGAAAATATAGTGTCATGCTCCAGGCGCTCCGGACTCATCAGGAATCTTGAATGTGTAACCTCCACCTAAATCCTGGTTGGATAGATACAGTTAGAGATTCGAAGGAACGTCATATTTGGACCAGTACCAGAAGAGACCAGATTTCCCAAGGAGCCAGGGAGGAATGTCAATAAAGAGCGACACAATAGTTAGATTTATAAAACTTGAAATGTATTAACACAATTTTACCAAATGCACAATAATACAACACTTAGAAACAAATGAAGTAAAGCGC
>NW_018128063.1:960351-962631 GCF_001952655.1 Monopterus albus | reverse complement strand
TCTTGAGGCTTTCACCTGGCTCGCCACCCAGCATCCACTGAGAATCTCCGATCTAATTTCCTCCAGGAAGAACTCCAGAGCGATGAGAGGTGTTTCTTTTGTTTCTTTTCTTCTACCAAAAAAAACCCTGACCTACAACAAATCAGACCAATCAAAATGACTGAAATCAATTTCGTACCCTTTACCAAAATAAATCATGTCTAATTTCATACATTTCCCATACATTAATTAATATAACTGTAAAATGCAAATATAATCAACAACCAATGCATTGAAATAGCAATCACAGCTCCTTAATAAACATTTTGGTATTAGAAAATAAAATTACATAGTGCACCCTTAACTGGCATAACTAACTCACAGCATGATAACTTAGGGCATTTAGGCTCACGTGCTTATTTATCCCTCTCTGCACCGGTAACAGCAAGAGAATGCACAAAAAATTGACCCTTGAATTACCATAGCTTAGCAACACAACATACAACTCGACCCACCATTCTCCCCATCCACAGTTCACAGCAACTAGGTCACAAAGATAAAATAACTTCAGCTTAATACAGGTGCAACTATCTCTAAACATTTGACATAATAAACCAAATAACTCGGACAATATAGCTCACCGTTGAGTAGTTATCACACTTCTTTTCTCTTTTGCGTCAGCTGGTCGGCAGGTGCTTTGGTTATGTGCCTCGTACTACATAATGTCTTACTCTTTCCACGCAATTGACACAAAAAGGGTCCTTGCTATTTCTTCTCCGAGCAGCATGCAGGCAGAGTACCTGTGCAGAGGCAAAGAAAAACTGGAAAACATGGACATTGGAATGCGGAACTAGTGCGCGCCAACTATTTCATTCAGCTTACTGATTGGTCAGCTCACAGTCAACCAGCGGCACCAAGATATTAACCCTTTCATAATATACAATGAACTTGTTCAAGCATTTCACACTTGGGCTACAAATGCTTTTCATTCTCCAGGATAATCTGATTGGTGATAGGAGAGATGGTGGTTTGGGGCCTGCTGGGGCTCTCCACTGAGTCTACACAGGGTGAGCTATGGACCTCCTGGGATCCTGGTGCTGCAAGAAGTCAAACAAATAGCTGAAGATAGCGGGGGAAAACCCTTGCCTCAGCTGATAACCCCCTTACCCTGCTGACACTAACAGCTCAAACTAAAGAAGTGACTAGTGCGATGTACTCTGGAGTGGACACACATATGCACATATTTAAACATTCACATATACGTAACACACTCTGTTCGCATTATTTGTAACTTCTTTATCCCTGCATCTTTCCCATTGTCTTACAGTCTCATCTCCCTCCATCTTTCTCTTCCCTCCTCCTCCTCATTTCTTAGCCAGCCAGAAAGCAAAGGGTCTTTCTTTTTTTTTCTGACACCCTTGTCCTTCAGCCTATTGATTGGCAACCAATCTGGCAAGCCCTTATAGGCTGCTAATAGAAAGTGAAGTTCATCAGCTATTCCCTTCCCCTGCCACACACACTAACTCAGCAATCCACAGTGCAGGGAGCCTCCCATCAGCAGACACCTAGTGATCTACTGTAGAAAGGCCAGCAAACTAACCTTTGCAGCTCTATGCTAACTTCCTGCCAAGTCTTCCTCCTCCTAGAAATCTGTTTGTTTTAGCTCCATTTGTCCCTGAGTTCTTGTTTCTATGTATTATAACAGGCTCTGTTCACATTTTTATCACTAGCAATGACTTGCTGGTGTAGTTCAGTTGCATTCAAGGTCAAATGCAAATTAAAATGCCCTCAAACCAATTTACTTTTTTTATGTCAACTTTCAGTTAATTATTGAATGTTAGCATAAAGTGCAATGGTATATACTGTAAATAACATACTGAAAATCAACAAAGACATTTTAGTCCTCATTTGGTGGAGTTTTAAATGAACCAACATGCAGCACATCAGTATTTCATCAATCTTAAGGTTTGTTTCACTGAAAAATGCTAACAAATACTGTACTTTAGAACCAGAAAAAGGAAGGAAAAATGATTCACTGATCTAAAACATCATACCCACAATATTTCTGAAAAAAGTCATCATAAACCTAAAAGGCTTTTTTTCTTATAGGCTGATGACAACTCTAATGAAAAAAAAAACATTAAAAGTACTGTTTAAAGCTTGGGTCCAAGAGGATTTTAAAAAGTGTGAGTTGGGGTATTTCCTTAAAAGTAACCCTGCATCTGAAGTGAACATTTATTTGCAGATTTTGATTGTGATTAAAGTTTAAGACATCTTATCATTTGATAAAACTGAAAGAGT
>NW_018128063.1:959556-960313 GCF_001952655.1 Monopterus albus | reverse complement strand
AAAAGCTGATCTAAGTTTGACAATCCACATGGGCTCACAATTATTATGGTTTTGATATTGGTGCATAATGAAAAACTATTATACTTAATACAGCAACAGAAAAAATATATACAGTAGGCTATTTTTCTGAAATAGCATTTTTATTGCAGTTCAGATTAGGTCTTGGCCATTATAATCCCTTACTTTTTTGGCATCATTACTATAGCAGGATTTCACTGTTCCTATACAATTGCACCAACTTTGTAAATATATCTTCAAATGTCTACAGGTTAAACTGCCAAGTAATAACTGCATTGAATCTCTATTTAACATATATTATGGGAATTAATTGTTTTCTCAATGGACTAGAGTTTGAGTGTTTAGGAGAATGCCAACAGTCAGGACTGTATTAGTTTTAGGTCTTAGCAAGTATTCTCCTTAGACCTATCACCCATAGGAAGGGTGCATGTCAAATGCATACTTCATATTTATGCTTTCCATCTGTTTCTTGTTTTAAGAGAAAGGTTTAGCAAGCTGGAGATGAACAAGAAAAATTCTGAATTTATTTCACTCACTAAAATATCTATGGACACTCAAGGTCCACCAATGAATTTTTTAAAAAGTTTTTTTCAGGCATATTTTGCCTTTATTAGTGAGTTGTGGAGAGGGAGACAAACTAGAGAAATGCATTTCCTGTCGTAAATGCGTGTGGATGCTAATAAGCTGAAAGATTGCCCTGAAAATGCCTGAAATCAATTGCTGAAACAGCTGAAAGATG
>NW_018128063.1:944603-959458 GCF_001952655.1 Monopterus albus | reverse complement strand
CCTTGAAGAGCTGAACATTTTGATACCTGAATGGCTTTTCTAGCTGAAGGTATGCTGAACTTATTAAGATGTGAAAATAGTCCAATTGGACCCCACAAAGGAGGTAAAACAAGTACTGTAGGTGTGAACGTGGGGGGGCAGAGAGAAGGAGAGGGGGAGAGAGAGGAGTTATGTAGTGGCATATCCCAATTGCGCTGCATTTTATGAACCACCAGATGGCACTCCAAGCCTGTGTCATTGACTCAGCACTTTGAGCTCCCATTTATTTGTATTGCAAGCAATAAAGCTGAATCAATTAAAAAGTTTAAATGTTATTAAAAAAAAAAGTTGAGCACAAGCAGGGATGTCCCTGAAGAGTTGAACAGATGAAGACCTCAATGGCCTGTATAGCTGAAAGTATGCTGGACTTATAAAGTGCCAAAAAAGGGTGGAAGATCCCAGAATAATAATAAATAGAACAGGAGCATCCACACAAAAACGAGAGAGAGAGAGAGAGAAGGGGTAATCTGCAACAAACATCAGCAGTGCCAAAACCATTTGACTATCAGGGCACCCCAAGAGGATACATTTTACTTTTTGCCTGACTTTCATTTAAATGCCATGAGCAGGTTGACAGTTTTGGTTTTTAGTGAAATACTGTATCTCCACAAGTATGGATAATTGGCGTGAGGTTTGGTACCGCTTTCATGATTCCCAGTGCCCAGGAGTCCAAAACTTTTAACCTCAACCAGATCTGACCAGATTACTGATATTTCAAACCAATTCAAGGTCACCCTGATCAAGATTTTTCAAGATGACCAGATCATCCGTGTCAGGAACACATAGGAGGTAATGTGGGACAGAAGACACCAGCATTGTTGGGGATTCAGGAACTCACAGGTAAGGAGACAGAGACAAGAGAGTCGACACCGTCGCTGGCAGATCAGGAACACGCAGCAGGTAATGCAGGGAAAAAGTAGTGACAGCTTTGCTGGGGATTCAGGATCTCACAGCCATTTGGTTAAGGCTGAGGTGTGGCAGCATCGCTGGTAAACAGAACATAGTGCAGAATAGGAGTGCGAAAGTGTCGCTGGAGATGCAGGAACTCACAGGCAAGACAGTTCAGGCAGGAGATAGGACCAGATTTGTGACAATATCGTCAGTGCTGAGGAACAGGACAAAAAAGGCCTGGTGTGGTGAGTATCGTAAACGGGATACATATAGTAAGTGTCTTCAATGGACAAGCAAGAGACTGAGGGAAAGGAGGAGGTGTTTTATGGCTGTCGACCAGGAGATAATGAGTAACAGGTGCAAACCATGAACAGTGATTGAGAACCGAGGTAAAGCTGGGGCAGGTGAGGTGACACAGGGCAAGAAGTCTAACAAAATAAAAGCTCTCAGAACAGGAAGTGATGCCAAACCATAACATTTACATTGAAGCATACTTTAAATTAATTGTATAGTACATTTTGCTCTGGTAACCCATTAGTTCAAAGTACTAAGGTAATCCTGTGGATTTGTTTTGAACCACCTGGTCTGAGGATTTGATTCATATTAAAGCTTGAATTTGATTTCCTGATCTGAGTATATATCAAAGTGATCTCAATCTTGTTTTTTTAATTTATTTATTTAACTGCTCACAATCCAACTCTGATCCAGTCAGACAGGGATTACTAGTTTTGAACTCCTGGGTAAAATGTAACAGTGATTGGATGGGTTGTTACGAAATATGGCACACAAATGCAATGGCAATCTCTTCAGCCTCTGTAATATTTATGTTAAATGGTAATTAATGTAAGCACGTTTGCCTTGCTAAAGCACCTGCTTTTATGCAAATCAGGTAAAAAAAAGTTCAGTCAAAAGGTTAGTTCAGTAGCACTGAAACCATTAGCTAGAGAGGCAAGGAACTACAGTCGCAGGTTGCATTCAACTTTGTGGTGTTAAATGACAAAACCATTACACAGGAACACCTTCTAGCTGCACAATGGAAACAGATGCTTTTTTGTGGCTATGACTGCCCTGGCCATATAATGTTTTTCTGTTTTGTTGTTTTCCATATGCCTATATATCTGTAAAGCACATTTTCCAGTAATGACATTTGGAGTTTAGTTCCAAACATTAATGGCATTGATGACAGTGAACCAGTATATCAACCAGTGATACATGGTCACATTTTACTTAGTTAATTCACAAAAAAAAGTCCCAGAGACCCTTCTGACTCTAAAGTGTAACACTGTCCTAGTAATGTCTAGTATCTTTCTGTGATTATGGTACGGGGAATTTTCTACACTATTAAGGCCAGTACAAGGGAGAGTTTTTTCCCAGATCAGAGTCATCCAGATTTGTGCCAGCCAAGAGGTGAATAACAACAATGAAACAATCAACACCGCTGAAGTAAAACAGTTGAATTCACTGCTGATATTGTAAATAGGTGTAAATTCCACATTCATTTGAAAAAAAAAATCATTAACCAAGGGTGAAATAAATAAATAAATAAATGAAATAAAACCAAATTCAGTACTTTTGCAGTATGTGAAAGTCTGTTCAAGTCCTAAGTCTGTTCAGTGTCTTTTTCAGTTTGACATCCTGTAACCAGTTTGGTTGCTAGCTATCACTGTGTCTGATTTCCTTGGGCTGGGGCTCGCCATCCAGTACTGGAGCGGTGTGGGTTCTTATTTGCTGCAGAGTAGCGTCTGAATCCAACAACAACAACAAAACAAAACCTGACCTATGGAAAGGCCAGAACACCATAGTTTGATTAACTAATTGTCTATAGCTAAAAGCTACTATCAAGCACTTCAAAGTTAATTTCTCAATTGTTCTCAAGTTCCCTTTCAAAAACTATTTAATGAAAGGGAAGGGGGATACAATTTAAGGGGTCAGTTAAATTTAAAAATTCATGCTATACGTACAACCAAAAAAAGATTTTGTATTTCCATAAGTGGGGTAAAACTATGGAATAACTTAAGTGTAGACATAAAAAACAGTACTAGAATTGACAAGTTTAAACATAAATATAAAGGTATGTGTCAATCAAGATATATGCAAGAACAGGCGTAGAAGTGAATCATTTACTGCTTGCAAACCAGTGATGGTAAGATGATGTCATGGGGTAGGACTGGATAAGTCTGACTTCTTCCTACTCCATTCAAGCATGTACTAGGTATAAGCAAATTGATATTGGATCATGTGTATGTGTGTTGTCATATCAACTGTTTTTACATGCTTGAAAGAATAAATCAAATCAAATCAAGTTGTACAACAATAAACTTCACAACGTTAACAATTACCATTTGTAACGATGCATAGTAAATACACACCGAATGGAGGTAAAAGTAGCTCACAAGTACATTGTAAATACCCACTTAACATATTTCCTTTCAAGTTTTACCAAGTGCTAGAAAAATCTGATGAAATCAAAGTGCACTTTTTGTATTCCCATTACAAGTTGAACATCTATTATAACCCTATTAGCACTATAGAACATTAACAAATAAGTGTATGCTAATACAACATTTTAAAACAATCATAGAACACTATTCTGTAACAAATATTCAAGTGCCATTCAGGTTACAATTGAAGAATCCCATATGAAATGGCTTTAGCCTTTGTAACCGGTAGTGATGGCCATCTGAGGCCTTGATACATGAGTCAAGCTGGGAGAGGGATCTCCCGTGAACCACTGCCTCGAGGTGTGTATCGTTGCCGAAAAGACAGGTGACTGATGACGTCCGACACCAGGTTGCGGTTGACGTCCGACACAGAAACGGCTGGCCTGAGTGACTCCCATGACCGGCTCAGACTGTCGATATGGTGTCACGACGTGAGATCTCACTGCCCGCGTCAGCAGGTGCGTAGGCATAGGGGTACTATAAAGCTACCCAAGATGATGCGCAACATGTGGGTTTGTCGGCGTAGTAGGTGTGTGCGTAGTTGCTGTCAGTATGATCATTGCTGCTAGTGTGTGATCACCATGGAACAAGCTAGGAATAAAAAGGATTGATTCTCCATCCCTGGTATTTATTCACACCCTTTCCTAGTTACATACTCACATATTACCATCCTAGCACATCCTCTGTTTCCCCAAGCACGCCTTCTCCCACCTACTACACTACATACATTCATAGACTCGACCAACTTATCAATCAATCTTTACAAACGTTTTCACATCATTCACACAAAGCCTAGTTACACCATCACATAATTCTGACATTGTCCTGATGCATACTATTTCACCACCAGATGGCACTAAACTGAACCCTTGAATGAGTGAACCAATACTCGATACAAATGATGAAGTGGTTCGATACAGGTGTCATGGTGTCGATTGGACATCACTAGTAACTGGCATTTTCAAAAGAAATAAACAGGTAGCTAGCGCGAATGAGCTCGCAGCTAGCGGTACTTAGCATCTAAGCTAGTGTATTACATGCATGCACATATAACTCACCAATGCAGGGTAACACGCGCTAGCAAGGCAAAGGTGTGGGTTCCCAGGTTTCACACGATTTTTTAAGTTTGGTGTGTCGCAACCACATGAGGCTCTTAAGTGTCTGACACAATGTCCAGAGCGCATACAGGATGTTCGGTTTCAAGGGAGGGATTATTAACCTTATTGGCTAATGTGAGAGCATATGAAATCAGCTGGTTGGTTGCTCTTATTGTCACAGAACACAGTCCCGTAGTTGCTTTGGTGTTGTCACCACCGTTCAACACCACCTAACGATCTTTTGATGAACTTATTTTTAACTTGTATTTATTAGTTTTTTAGCACTGGGTTACAAAAGCATGCCAGTTTACCATCACATCTAATTTAATGAGCTCCTTGCCTTACTGTGCTCCTAAAACGCCCACTTTAGCTTTGCTTACATTCTACAGCATTCCACCTCTTGCTACAAATTCTGTTCTAGTGTAGGAAGAGAGAAACTCTGGTTGCAAGCTACTGTAACTTCTTGAGCGCAGACTCAGTCTTTGTTGGCTGAAGGCTAAAGCCAAATCCCACCTTGAGGTGATGGAACATACTCACTCATTTTCTTCCTTCTCAGCCTCTCTTGTCAGGTCTTAAGCCAAGACCAATGACTCCTATTAGTGAGTGTGGCAGACCGGCTGACAGGCTAGTCAATATCCATGAGAAGGCCACTTCATTAATGATCCCTGCTAGCTCAGAGAGATGGAAGGGCTAGAGCAAGTGGCCTCCGACAGGCCACAGAGAAACGTGAAGAGCTTGGACATTATTTTCAGAAAAATACAAAATACTCAGTGTGTCTGACAGTTAACGGCACCTTACAAATAAAATGTATTAAGAATGAGGACAGATGAGAATGATGTAGCAAAGCTCAAGGAAAAAAAAAGGATGCATCTGACAGAGCAAAGGTACTGAATACTTCTGTAAATTACAGATTTCAGTTTTAGACTTTAGTTTATCCAAGTTTATCCACTTCAAATTAAATCCACTACTAAGTAAAGTGCAAAAGTGAAAAGGGTGTGCTTCATTCTACTATTTCCATGATCAATAACAAATCTTTAAGCTCAACACATATTTTTATTTCTTACTACAAAGAGCTCTGACTTGTGCCACATTATCTTTGCCTTGATGATCAGCTCTAAATCCAATCCAAAAATGTAGTGGATGCAAATCACATGCTCTTGCTCTAACTATTAGCTGTAATCACTGCTTCCAGTAGCCAACAGTAACAGCACTTGTCTGCATTTCGAAGATGCTGAGAAATTTGATGATAATCACTTCAAAAGGGTGTTATTAGAACCTATTAGACAGCGTATTCTAATAAGCTGAATTCTTGTTTTTCCTGTTGAGAAATCAGTTTTCCCCATGAGAATCTGTTCAACTCTGCTATCCAAGGCTCCATCCTCCCAGCCTGCATTGTTAAGGCAGCAGAGGCTTGTGGGGGAATGACAGTAGTTTGGTTGCTTGTAGGATTGAAGCAGTGATAGGGTTTCCTAGAAGCTCTAGTGCTGTGTATCACACTGTCTGGCAGCACATGGAGAACCTGATAAATCATTCCACTGCATCACAAGTCGTTTAGATAGATAGCTGCTTTTTGCAGACACACACACAAGCACAACTCAAACACACACCCACCTGCCTTTAGCCCTTGTTTTCTGTCATGTTGCGGTGCTCATCAGCAGGTGTGTGTTCCAGGGTGAAATGATGTTTCTGTCCTGGACGACATGGGAGAGCTATCTGTGTAATAGAATTATCTGGAGAGGCCACTCAAAATTAACATAATATAGACTCAAAATGTAAATTTTCTTTCTGTGAAATGTAATGTGCATGCGAATCAGCTCTCTTGTTCCTTTCTGTCTTATCATACCTTCTTTCTCTCTCTCTCTCTCTCTCTCTCTCTCCTCTCCACCCTTCGCCTGCACACACACACACACACACGCACACGTACATACTTTTTCTTCCTTATTATCTGTTTCTGGGAACTGATAAAAATCCTGTGTTGATGTGGTCGTGCACACTTCCACACATTTTGGGTGCAAATACTTGAGAGGTGTGTGTTCCGCTGACACGTGTGAAGCTAAATGCCAACATACCATTTAAGAGAGAAAGGGCAGCGGCATATCCAACCTTTGTAGTGTGTCATTCAGCAGTGTTCACAGCCATTCACATATAAAGATGAGGACTCCTCTGTCCTAAGGAGCAGCATACCCCTTTCACCCCATCAGGCAAAGGAGAAGTGTTTTACTGCTGTTAACAGCTCAGGTATCTATCGAATGGAGAACTGAGTGGAAAACAAGAAACAGAAATAATTTTCCACTTTTTCTTTGTTCCTTTCATTAACCTAAAATTCATTTTATTAATGTGGATCTGCTTCTTTCTCAGTGTTTATTCCACAAGCATCCTTCAGTTTTTCCTGCTTCCTTGCCTCCTCCCATCCTTCCTTCCTGTCATATTGCGATGATGAGCACTTTCCAAGTGTTCAACTATTGCATTTAGCCATTCAGAGAGTTTGATAAAGCTACAATCTTCCCCCTGCCTTTGAATTACGTGGCAAAGGAAAAAGGCCACCTCTTTGTCACTAAATGCCTCTCCATTCATTCACATGACAGCAAAGTAGTTCGTCTTTCCTATGATAAAATGCCAGATTTGAAAGCCCTCTATTTGATTAATGTTTAGAGTAAGCTTGTGTGCCACCTTTAATCCAGGAAGTATTTTACAGTCAAATAAGAGCCTCTCTGATTTGGGGGAGGTAAAGGCATTTTGGCAAAGTGGTGGATTTAGGAATATTTTCATTATTCACAGCAGTGTTTTACCCCTAATGTTGCAAATCACCTGAAATCATCTTGAATATTAACAGGATAGAGTGCGCATCTATACTACCAGTCAAAAGTTTAGATACACTTTCCCATTGAACTGAATTGGAAAGAGAAACAAAGCAACCACAAAAACAAGCAAAATGACCACACTAAATAACCTCACAAAGTGATTCAAAATATTCTCAAAGAGACATAAAATATCTGCAAAGACACCCTAAACATCTGCAAAGAGGTGCAAAATTGTATGTAGCAGAATGGGGGCCTTTTATATGTCTGTGCCCAGAGGCCCATCATGTCATAATCCATCCATGGTTAGTATGTCCATAGACTGTGCATACTGTACCTAAGATATGTACCACATATTGGTCACCATTACTGAGACTATTTTCTCCCCATTAAGATATCATGGTAGTTTAATACAGCACTAGTGTAAACAGATGAGCTTTTTGAAATTGTTTTATTGAAGAATGAAATTACTCAGTGCCAACTGTACCTCTAAAAACACAACGGCTTTTAAAAGAGAGTTCAGGCTAAGCTCGTGTCAAGTGCTACTACTTCCATGATGAAGGTCAAGGGTTTTCTCCACTGAGGTGAGTGTGCATACAGCACTACAACCTCTCATGTAAACATCCACATTTCTATTTATTTCCCTTACATTTTTCTGTTCTCTGTTTTGCAGGAGCCTTCAAAGACCTTGCAGTTGCACGCCATGCATTATTGTCGACTTACTCAAAAGCACAGTTTCCATTCTCATTAAAATGTGGAATATATGACAGGATGGTTAAGGACAGAGCAACAACACAAGACATATCTATGGCCTAAAGATAAAAAGTTAAATCGAAACAGTGACTATTGGTGCCTATGCACAACGTTTTTAAAAGTGTTAATTACTTCAACAATCTACCCTAGTTTGTGAGGAAATCAATACAAATGATCTCATAGATCTCAGAGACTATGTGTCTGTTCAGAAATGTTACATCTCAACATAAATTTGAAAGAAAATTCCACAGGGCACCTTTAAGCTGTGAACACAGTTTTATGGCTTATTGTGGTTTAAGTAGGCAGAATAAGATCATGTTAATGTGATGCCATTTAATTCAACCTGCTATGTTGAAAACTTTATTGAATTGTTACTGACTTATCAAGACTGTTACGTTGACTTATCTTAGTCAAAGGGTAATTGCTAATAGCTCCAAAAATTCATGCAATGATGACTTTTTGTTTTTTCATTTCACAGTAACTCAACAGAATAGCACCTACTGACATTCCTAAATTGCTTCAAAAGTTCAGTTCAACATTTACATTTTAGAATGATTTTTGGGAAACCTGTCAGGCTGGACAACTGTTTTCCCCCTGGCATTAACAGCTGATTAATATCATTGATCAGATGGGAACTTGAACTTGAGGACTTCATTCACTTTCAAACATTTCTGATTTTGACCCGGCAAGATAATTTCCATCCTTGATAAGGTTTTGACATCACAAGGCCATATCCTAAAAATTTCTTTATTCAAAATTAAATACGTTTGAGTAAACAGCCACAGGTTTTTATTTTCTTTTTATCATTTATATATTCAAGAGGTTTAAAATAATTTCTAAAATGATTTAACAATAACTGATGGTTAAAATTAAACAGTCACATCACAGGGGAGAGTTGAATTGTAATTTAGGTTGTACTCTTTGTCTGGAAAACACAGTCTATGCTTAAGTTCAGCTCTTAAGCACAACACACAGAGACAGCAGAATACCTGCAGCCATTATTTTTGATTCAAGCCCACATACTAGCAGCAAGGGGGTGTGCATTGCCATGTTGGGATATTCTGTTGTACTGTTTTGCTGATGTTGACATACATCGAAGGCATAAAAAACGTAAGTACTCGCCCTTTTGGTAGCATTGCACTAAATTTGTGCCGCCCCTGTTGTGTTATGGGTGTCATGTGATGCATGCCACACCACACTACGATGCACCGCCACAAGTGTGAGTTGCCCTTTACCTTGAACAACACTGATGCATGCATGTTTAAATTTGTGTACAAGATATCACAGACATGTATTTATAGACTCCTAAATCAATGCAGTCATATATCAATTTATCGTACTATAAGAGTCATAACTGATGGTATTATGTTCCACTGGAATCTCACCGTGTGTGTCTGGTCACATAATCAACACAGTTCTCTTATCAGATAATCAGATTTTTTGAGTGTCAGACTCACCAGTGCAGAGTAAGACAGTGCAAATTCATCATATATTGGTGTCCAAGGCCAAGAAGACTTATGAAGTCTAAGGCCCAGGCTTGATGGTCTGATGGTCTCTTAGCAGGTGGCCAGTCAAAACACTAAAACACTAGAGTTCAAAGTATGAGAGGCTGTTTAGGCTGCAATTCATACTTTCTCACACAGACACTACTGTACTCTTACACACACATTACTATGTCCTCTTACATGTACAGTCATACTTTCCTTTATTTACTTCCATACACTCCTACACAATCTATTATTCTCTCTAAAACACACAATACTCTTTTACATGCACCATCATAGGCCCACCCTTTCACAGACAGCACCATATATTCTCATACACACACACACACTTCATGCACACATGCACATATATTATATTCTTGCATAACAGTTTATGTTAAGAGGGAATAATTGTATATGTAATAAATTATGAACTAATATGTAAGTGGGTTTAATAGTGTATGTGAAGCAGAATAATAGCAAATGTAAGAGATATTAATGGTCTGTGTGAATGAGAATAGTCATGTGTAAGCAACAGCATGATAGTGAATGTGAGACAGAATGAGAGTGAATATAAGACAAAAAAGTTGTCTGTGTGCAAGAGTTTGATAGTGTATTTGAGAGAGTTTGACTGAAATGGAATTCAGTCTGATTGAAATGGAAATGTAACTGAATTCTCAGTTCCTGATTGGTTTATCTTCGTACAGGAGGGCTTTGGCCCCCCTTTCCATCATGAGGAGAACATGGTGGACAAGTTGTGACTCGGTGAAGCCGTTCAATTGCAACTCATTATTCATGTATAGAATGGACATTGGGTAATGTCTTTTTTATGTTTTATTTACTTTGAGTAATTGGGTATTGCGCAAATGGTTGATATGCTTATACAACGCTCATTTATTCGATGATCAGGACCTCATTTCAGCCATGCAGCGGAAACAAGGAGACCTCCAGTCAGCTAAGCTCGCTAACACCCAACACTTCCACCTGCGGCCGGGTTTCAGGACACACTGTAACTGTTAATGTGCCAGACTTCAAAAATAAATCCCTGGACGGCCACGAACAGTTCAGTGCTGTTCTGCAGGATGTGCCTCTACATGGTGTTGACACACTGAGCTCATGCAAAGGTAAGTTAGCCTTAGCTGAAGTTATGGGCTCAGTATTATCATCAGGACACTTGTCAACACTTCAGAGCATAAATTTAGTATATCCCACTGAATGTTTCAGTTAGTCACTTTTGTCATTAAATTGCTGAAATATTTGTCATTAAGTTTGTGAAATATTCAGCTGCTTGTACTTGTCTCTCGCCCTAGGCAGTGGCAGAGGGTGTTTGATAAGAGGCTGTTATGGTTGAGTCCCCTCACCAGGAGGTGAGGGAAAACAAAAAGGGAGGACTCAAGATGCAGACCCAGGTGCTAGTGAAAAAAAAAGTGGTTTATTGAGAACTTTATTGGAGCTGCAGCGGTGGCTTGGACTGCTGGGGCTGGAGCTGCCAAGGAGCATGCTGGTGTTGATTATTCCTCCTGCTCCTCCCTCCTCTATGGCCTCATGGACAAAGGGCAAACTGCATACCAGCAAAGGGGGATGAGTCGAGACCGCTTGGCTCTGGAACCTGGTTAGAGACCGGAGACATGAAGAGGGTGCTCAACCGAATAGAGGGAAAAACAGTCTCAGGAGGTGAGGGTCTGGGAGCTGCCTCAGGATGAAAAGAAAAAGGTGAAGCCATCTGTGCCTTTAGCTGCTGATATATGTCCCGGGCTTCCGCTGGGCTCAGGTAGGTCTCTGTAGTCTGAGACCGGGGCTGTTTCAGTCTAGCTGGTGAATGTTACGCCAGAGCATTCTGTTATGGTTGAGTCCCCTCACCAGGAGGTGAGGGATAAACAAAAAGGGAGGACTCAAGATGCAGACCCAGGTGCTAGTGGAAAAAAAGGTGGTTTATTGAGAACGCAAACAAAGTAACTGAGTCTACGCATAGTTAATAGCCAGGGCAGGGCAGTGGTGGCTGAGGAGACCGGGACGAGCAGGTGAGCAGACAGAATAACAGCAGGAACCAGGAGAGTCCGAGGACCAGGACAGGCAGGTGAGTAGACAGGAGAACGGCAGGAGTTGTGATGACAGGAGGGACACAAGAAACAAAAAATCGGTCAGGTGTAGCGCTCACCACTAGGCACCCACGGCTGGGAAGATCACTGCCAGACATCAAGGGGAGAGTGCCACAAAAGCATATTAACAGTACAGGAAACTGTCAGTGTTGAACACTTACTTAACTTGTGGTGAAACTCGTATAACCAACGTCCATAGAAAATCAACAGCACAGGAACTGTCAGTGTTGAAAATCATTGGCATAACACAATCCATATACAAACATATACATAAAGTGAGGAACAGAAGTATTTGAACACCCTGCAATTTTGCAAGTTCTCCCACTTAGAAATCATGGAGGGGTCTGAAATTCACATTGTAGGTGCATTCCCACTCTGAGAGACAGAATTAAGAAAAAAATTTCAGGAAATCACATTGTATGATTTTTAAAGAATTTATTTGTCTTGCACTGCTGAACATAAGTATTTGAACACCTGAGAAACAGCAAGAATTCTGGCTCTCAAAGACCTGTTACTGTGCCTTGAAAAAGTCCACCTCTACTCCACTCATTAATCTAAATTAGTAGCACCTGTCTGAGCTCTTTAAAGACACCTGTCCACCCCACAGTCAGTCAGACGCCAACTACTACCATGGGCAAGACCAAAGAGCTGTCAAAAGACACCAGAGACAAAATTGTGGACCTCCACAAGGCTGGAAAGGGCTACGGGGCAATTGCCAAGCAGCTTGGTGAAAATAGATCAACTGTTGGAGCAATTGTTAGAAAATGGAAGAGGCTAAAGACGACTGTCAGTCTCCCTCGGACTGGGGCGCCATGCAAGATCTCACCTCGTGGGGTATCACTGATGATAAGAAAGGTGAGGAATCAGCCCAGAACGATAGGGAGGAGCTGGTCAATGACATGAAGAGAGCTGGGACCACAGTTTCAAAGGTCACTGTCAGTAGAACACTACTGATGACTTGAGCAGGGGAACCTTCCGTGCAATGCATGATTTGAAACCATGACGGCGTAGTGTTCTACCGACAGTGACCTTTGAAACTGTGGTCCCAGCCCCCCTCATGTCATTGGCCAGGTCCTCCCTTGTAGTTCTGGGCTGATTCCTCACCTTTCTTATCATCAGTGATACCCCACGAGGTGAGATCTTGCATGGCGCCCCAGTCCGAGGGAGATTGACAGTCGTCTTTAGCCTCTTCCATTTTCCAACAATTGCTCCAACAGTTGATCTGTTTTCACCAAGCTGCTTGGCAATTGCCCCGTAGCCCTTTCCAGCCTTGTGGAGGTCCACACTTTTGTCTCTGGTGTCTTTTGACAGCTCTTTGGTCTTGCCCATGGTAGTAGTTGGCGTCTGACTGACTGTGGGGTGGACATGTGTCTTTAAAGAGCTCAGACAGGTGCTACTAATTTAGATTAATGAGTGGAGTAGAGGTGGACTTTTTCAAGGCACAGTAACAGGTCTTTGAGAGCCAGAATTCTTGCTGTTTCTCAGGTGTTCAAATACTTATGTTCAGCAGTGCAAGACAAATAAATTCTTTAAAAATCATACAATGTGATTTCCTGAATTTTTTTTTTAATTCTGTCTCTCAGAGTGGGAATGCACCTACAATGTGAATTTCAGACCCCTCCATGATTTCTAAGTGGGAGAACTTGCAAAATTGCAGGGTGTTCAAATACTTCTGTTCCTCACTGTACAATGCTCTAGCGACAAAGGAGCGTCTGCCAGAGCTTTAAATAAGGAAGGAAGGTGATTAGCGGGGATGAGCATGAGCTGTATACCACGCCTGGGAGTTAATCAGCGGGTGAATGCGTCTCAGCTGTGTTGCTGAGCCCGCGGGATGAGAAAGGAGAAAAGGCAGGTCGCGCCGAGTGGACCTGACAGAGGCCTCCTCAAACCACTATACAGCAACAGAGAGGATGAGCAGAGAGGAAGAACACCTGGAGAGGAGAAGGCAGGTGTTCCTTTATGGACCTGTTGGCCATCACCACTCTGAGGCAGCCTCCACCCTCACCTGTGAGAGCACACCTGCCCAGCAAGAGCAGCACACTTCGGCTGACACAGCACCTGACCTCCCAGCTCTGACACTGGAGTGAAAACTAAAATTCAGTGTTCATGACATAGACACAAGAACAGTGAAATAGAGAAATGCTGAAATTTTGTTCAAACACTTCTGAAGTTTACTCTTGTGATGTAGTCGGCCACTCTGCTGTACAGTTGTGTCTTGCTTCCTCTGGAACATTCTGTAGTTGAGTGTATCACAGCACACAGAGTTTCACATGAAAGATAGGAAATGTCCTTCAGGCTTACACAGTCAGTTTCTCACATGGCTCTGTTCTGAAAGTTTAAAACATATTAAATAGCATAAGTCATATTTAATAACATAATTTTTATAACAGTGCATGTGTGCATGAAGTGTGTGTGTGTATGAGAATATATGGTGCTGTCTGTGAAAGGGTGGGCCTATGATGGTGCATGTAAGAGAGTATTGTTGTGTGTCTTAGGGAGAATAATAGATTGTTTAAGAATAATAATAAAAGAAAGTATGGCTGTACATGTAAGAGGGTATAGTAGTGTGTGTGTGTGTGTGTGTAAGAGTATAGTTGTGTCTATGTGAAAAAGTATAAATTACGGCCTAAACGGCCTCTCATATAAAAGCTTGACAATAGGCCTGACACTTAGGCAAGTTCTGTTGTTGACATTTTTGTTTTTGATATTTTTGGGGAGTATAAGTCACACAAAATGTAAATATAATGTATACTGTATGACAGTGTGTTCAGTTTGGACCTTGTTATGATTCCAAGGAGGATAATCTTTGACTGAAATTGAAGCAACTGGGTGCTAAGAGTTTTAAGGCACCTTAACAGCCTCCATGAGCTGTGTGTCCTAGCCACAGCTGCAACTGTTGACCCTGATGTCACGCTGCAAAAACTAACTTCCTTGTTTTATAAACTCTGCAATACACCTGCTCCTTTCACTTCATGCAGCTTATTTGTCTTATGTCTCTCCTTCTGTTGCCACATACAAGGGGTTTGAAAGCCCCTCATGTAAGATTAAAGTGCAGGGCCAAGTTAAACCTCTCTAGAACTTGGCTATATGGTAATTGCCATGCTTGAACATATTAGACTTCATCACAACAGAGTCAAGAAAAACATAGTACTTTCTGACAGAAAATGTTTTGACTTTAGCCACAGAAAAGGCGCAGGTGGAACTAATAACAATAATGATTTCACAGTCCCATTTAGGTGTCCCAGTAAGCCAT
>NW_018128063.1:944077-944545 GCF_001952655.1 Monopterus albus | reverse complement strand
TTGTGTGTAATTAGCTGCTGACAACGGTGTAAGCTGTTTTCAGATAGGATGCCGTAAATGCTGTGCTCGCTGCGGGGGCGAGTGCAGCACAGGGCGCACATATGTACAGGTGCAGCTCAATAAATTAGAATATCGTGGAAAAGTCCATTTATTTCGCTAAGTCAACTCAAATAGTGAAATTTGTGTATTATATAAATTCAGTACACACAGACCGAAGTGATATTGCAATAGAAAAATGTCTCTGTACCATTGTGGGACTGTAACTGAATCTACCAGGGTATGGTTATTGAAAGGGATATAAAGGATGCTCCATTATCAATTTTTACATCTGTTAAATGGCAACATTTCAGTTTTCCCATTTCAAGAAGTGACAAAGGTGAAAAGGAAACTAACAAAGGTTGAACAATTTGAAAATACTGCCAGACAAAGGCAATACTAGCCCTATTTAGAACTGAAACAATCCTACAG
>NW_018128063.1:935428-943177 GCF_001952655.1 Monopterus albus | reverse complement strand
AAACTCACCAGACCTGAACCCCATAGAGAATCTATGGGGTATTGTCAAGAGGAAAATGTGAAATGAGAGACCAAAAAAATGCAGATGAGCTGAAGACCACTGTCAAAGAAACCTGGGCTTCCATACCACCTCAGCAGTGCCACAGACTGATCACCTCCATGCCACACCGAATTGAGGCAGTAATTAAAGCAAAAGGAGCCCCTACCAAGTATTGAGTACATATACAGTAAATGAACATACTTTCCAGAAGGCCAACAATTCACTAAAAATGTTTTTTGTATAGGTGTCATGAGGTATTCTAATTTATTGAGATAGTGAATTGGTGGGTTTTTGTTAAATGTGAGCAAAATCATCCCACTTAAAAGACCCAACAGCTTAAACTACTTCAGTGTGTACTGAATGTATATAATATGCGAGTTTCACTATTTGAGTTGACTTAGCGAAATAAATTGACTTTTCCATGATATTCTAATTTATTGAGCTGCACCTGTAAGTCTTGCACATGTTGGGCACAAGTTTCTAGGTGACCAAAAAGCTTTACATGAGGTGGATAGCAGATATTAAGATTTTTCAAGTGGACTTGGATTCACGATGTATCTCTCTATGTATGTGTGAAAAGCTCTGGCTTTAGTATTGATGAGGAGGAGGAGATGAGTTGCAGAAAAGAAGAAGAGGGTGTGGGTCCACCAGAATCAGCTTCTCCTCCATTTTCTTTGCAATTTGTCAGGTTCTCTGCAATTGGACCAATTCGCCCAAGTTAAACTTTTTTTTTTACTTCAGCACAGTGAGAAGGGACAGCAAGCATGACCTTGCACTGTGCTCAACTTGGCGCAGCGCAGATACAGTATGTTCTTGTGCCGCACAGCTCATAGACATGAATAGATTTGATAGAGCACGGTGGGCTATCTGAAAACGGCTTTAGCAATGAATATAGAAGTGAAATAACCCCATCTGACCTTCAACTAACACCAGTTTTGTAAAAAAAAAAAAAAAGAAAAAAAAAAAAAAAAACATTAGAAAATAGATAGGGCTACTCCTCAGATTCATAAAAGTTGAATTCTGAAGCTCTCCACTGTGAAAGACTAAATTTGCTTTCTAAATTTACATTAGAAACACATATACTGAACCCATAAATACCTGTAGTTATTTCAGGGTTGCTGGTATTGGTGTTAAAGTTAATTTGGAAGAGACATATATACAGAAGCCTGAAATGTACCCAAAATAAGTGAGACAAGCTTTTCGTTTTTTGCTGGTGTCAGGGATGCTGGCTGTGATCCAGGGGCACAGCAAGCATCTCGGGTTCACAGACGGCCTCCCAGAAGAGAAACAATAAATCACCAGCTCTGTCCTTTGCTGGCATCAGGGACCTTAGAGCCTCCAAATTGTAAAGACGAGAACAAGATTGAGACTTGGAGAAGCTGTGATGAATTGCAGATAGCTGCACTCCACACACACACAGATATACAGTATATACTGTATGTATATAGAGAAACCACCTGGTGTCAATCCCCTCCCCTTATGGCTATCTGTTTCTTTCCATGCCTTGAGTTTTATTGTTGTTGTGCACAAATGTTAGGGTAGTGCCACTGTCAAAACTATACAATAAAAATTTTGAATATATAGACAGACTGACCAACTATTAATGACCATATAAATAAAAACTTCCATGTAACACATTAAAAGCCATCAAACCTTTTCAATCCTACCTGAAATTACACTTATTACTACATAAAAAAAATTAATACACTAAAATGACAAATAGGAGGAACACATTGGAGCTGCACTGTTACAGCAAGAAGGTCCACACACATGCAGGTTAAGTAGATTAGTGACACTAAATTGCCCATAGGTGTGAATGTGAGTGTGACTGGTTGCCTGTCTCTGCATCAGCCCTGTGATAAGAAATGCACTGACAAACAAATCAGAATTGTAAAGGGATGTGAGCTATTAATATTAAGAGGATGCAGTTTTCAGCATGAATATGGATGCTGTAGTTGAAGAAGCACCTTAATTTTAATCATAAATATAACATGTTTTTTGTTAAAACAAATCTTTCATGGACCTTAGAGCCTCCAAATGAAATAAAAGCCTTGGACGCCTTAAGATGAAAAGACACTTTTTAAGTTCAAGCATTCTTTCTCATTATTCACTATTGGAGTTCATTGTCAACACCTGCTTTATTTATTTGTTTTATTGCTTTAAAAATGTCACCACCTAAAAAATGCCAACACACAGTATATCTCAATGTCCAGTAAAAGACAGGCAGACTGAGACACATGTTGGGCCAGTGCTGTCAGGGCCTCACATAACCTGCAGTCTTGCATTCAGTCATATGCAGACACGGATGAGGCCATTCACATGTTCCTTTTCATACTTCAGATTGAAGATCTACCTTCTGTGTGCTTACACCCACGATTTCCAAGCACTGTGGTACATGTGTAGTGAGAGCTTTTGCTGTGTAGACAGTCCATGTGGAAACAAACTTTTGAGCTACATATAGACATCTGCATAGAGACCGCGCAGACCCTCGTGGACTTTGGAAGATAACAAAAATTACATCACCTGACTATAGCAGACATGCAGACATCTCTGTAGCTTATCCCAATTCTCACATTGATCAATTATAATTTAGAATTGCAGATATTTTGCTGTACAAATTGTAACTCCCCTTTCAGGTTAATTTTGAAATTTGTGATTTTGTTCTCTATACATAAAATTAATTAGACTTAAAAAAGACCATCATTTCACATGATTTCAGAAAAGGCTGACTGCACTGTAAAATTTATCCTGCCTTAATCACACAGTCAGTGCAGATGTTTCCCTTGTATCTTCAAAATAAACGGTGGTCCATATTTATTGTGAAACTAATTGTTTAAGGTTAAAATCATTTTTGAGAAAGGCTGGAGGTTTCACACACCATATACAATATTATACAGGAACAAAATGTGTTCCTAGTGTCCATACACCCATTCATTCACTTGTTCTTGCAGCTTGAGGGCTCACTATATATCTCCACTGCCAAAAAACATTTTCAGTGAATGCTATCTTACATGCAAATATACATATTGGCCCATTTCTGACACACATTTTTACAGGATGGCTTGCATTCCCTCTACCAGAGGTGGTGAAAGGTTTCCATATGTGAGCCATTGTTGCCTAGTGTATGCATACTGCCAGGCCGGCATGTCATGCCCAGCATGAAGCCTCGCTGGGCAAGATGGAAGGTGGGCCAGTAAGCCATGCCACACGGCTGGTGGCCATATTAACCCTTGTGCGTCTGTGTGTGCAAGTAGGGGGAGAGTAGTTGTTGCTCTGGTGTTCCTCCATACGTTAGCTGTCTAAACACTCCATCCCTTGCTCCAGCACACACACATTAGACCCCCTGTCGTGCTCCAGACTGCAGATATTCATTCTGCCAGTAAAAGAGGTAGAACAACAAAGGGCCCAGGGAATCAGTAAAGGCTAGAGAGCACTAAGCAGACAGGTAGGAATATATATGTCATTTACAGTAAATACACTCTGTATGGTTTGCATGCAAAGTGTTTTCCCTATCCTTTCCACAGTAAGAAGATGAATATGGCTCACAGTGCTGCTGGGAGTATACAAGCAGCACTTCCATTTATGTGTCTTATTTTCCTTCACTGGGATTTGAGGATACATTTTCTCTATAAGTAGGAAGCAAGATGACCATTATAACTAAGAATTATACCAAGATATTGCTGAGCTAATTACTTGGCACGGTTGGGTCTCTCTAGCCTCCTTCTTGAAGTTCAGGCTAATGGTGACTGGCAGATTGTGGATTTAAATCCACTAATACATTAGCTAATGTTAAAATATATACTCAAGCATGACTTGGTGATTTCAAACAGGAGCAGATTCCTAGACAATAACAAGTCTGAAATGGGTGTGAGAACAAGACATGATCCATTGAGAATCAACCAGTGCCAATGGCAGTGAACAGCGAAACCCTCAAAAACATGTTATAGCTGGATACACCAATTGTTGTACACTGACTTGAATCAAAATTCAAAGTACAGCAAAGCCTGGAAACTACTACATGCAGTCAATAAATTACACAGGAAGGAAATTTCCAGTGATGGAGAGCAGGGGAGGACTGAAGAGCTGAGACTCTCTTCTCTGCTACACTGCTCAACACATTTTGACTGTCAGCAAGTTTTGCTTGATAAAAAAAAGTCCAAAAAAAGTTTGGGTTGTTTTTTTTCCCCATTGATTAGATGTTTCAGTGTCACAAAAGGTGTTTACCAACATAACCTAATAGCATGTTGCCTGAATAAATTGTTAGAGTGAAACCAGAAAGGAGTTTATTGGACTTAAGGACTAAGTAACTGGGTGGAGGAGAAGAAGTACTGGGGTCAGCACAGGTAGGAACCAGCTGAACCGGAGCACTGTGGTGTGCCGGGGAGCGAGACTGAGTGACGGACTCTGGGAGGAGCAGAGGATCAGGGCGTACAGGTGGGTAAGCAGGAGATGGCAGGCACCAGGAGGACCAGAGGACAAGGGCATACGAGTCAGTAAGTCTCGTCAAAAGAATCCAGGGAGTCGGCAGGAGGAGTGAGGTGAGTGTTCAGGAAGTCGGCATTGCTGGCAGGCAGGTGAATACACAGTGGTCACTCACCGGAGATACAGGAGAGTCGGCAGGGGAAATAATCAGCAGGCAGCTAAAGTCAAAATTCTTCGTAACAAGAGTTGAGAATTACAGGTTCGGTTTCAATGATGAACGAGCCAGGAGTCTCTCTAGAGGGTTCCAAAACGTAATGGCCACAGAACCGGGTACATACTGTAGCAGTATGCACCGGCGTCAGACTGAGGAAAAAAAGGAGTACAAGTACACAATGGCAAACGAGAGATAACAAGGGACCAGTGAATCTCATGAGACTAGGGTGAAGCTGGAGCA
This sequence comes from Monopterus albus, assembly GCF_001952655.1. Taxonomy (NCBI): domain Eukaryota; kingdom Metazoa; phylum Chordata; class Actinopteri; order Synbranchiformes; family Synbranchidae; genus Monopterus; species Monopterus albus. The sequence continues at coordinate 938,262 of NW_018128063.1, read as the reverse complement.
GGTGAAGTGAGATGGAACCGAAAAGTCTAAAACAAAGGCATGAGAAGGCAAACCATACCATAAATAAGTTATACTATAAATGTTCTTTAAATATCTTAACATAAAAGACAGAAGGTTATTAATTGACAGTGGTAAGGTTTCATAAATAAGTAATGAAAATCAACAGTGGACATTATTTTATTTTAGGGAGTGCGTCTTCCCAAATACCAATTGCATTAGACTTCTGTGGTCCCTTCCCAGAGTTCCTAGCAGTATACAAGTGGCAGTAGTGAATGGATAGGCAGCACGGAGAATCGCCACCCCTGGAATATTTGCCCAATTACAGTAAGGCCAAAGCTCACAAAAGGAAAAATATAAACGGGCACCAAAAAAAAACAAAAAACAAAGAAGTGTAAAGAAAATTAAGAAATGCAAAAGACAGGTGATACAGTCAGACCAAAGCTGTGACTTTAGATGCACATCACATCTTTTCATTTTCCACTGTAGCTCTTTGTCATGATTTGGAAGGATATTAAATTTGACTTGTAGTTTTTGTTGGATGGTTTGCAATCCTATATTTCTATAGAATTTTGAATCACAGACAATATATACTTTTATACATTACACGTAAGCCAAATCTGTAGCATTTTTAAGATTACATTTAAAATGTTTATCAGAAATCATTTCTTTAGTTTGAGGAGGTACAATTTTGCTTTAATCATTTTGGCCACTTTACATTTTAGCAGCCATTTATTGTTTTCCTCATGTTTTCTAGTCAAATTTAGCATATTGTATTGTTTCACTTTGTTGTTTTATTGCAAAGCACTCTGTAACTCAACTTATTAAAGTGCTATTAATTCAGTTCAATTCAATACAGATCAATTCAATTTTATTTGTATAGTGCCAAATGGGGAGGCGACAGTGGTGCAGTGGGTAGAGCAGTCGTCTCCCCACTAGAAGGTTGAAGGTTCGCATTTCGGTGTCTGCAGTCCACATGTCAAAGTGTCCTTGGGCAAGACACTGAACCCCCCCATTGCCCCCGATGGTTAGAGCCATGAGTTGAATTGGCGCCACAGATGGCTGCCATCGGTTCTGTACCGGAAACAAATTCCTTGTGTGTAACATACTTGGCCAATAAAGATGATTATCCTTATCTTTAAATCACAACAAATGTCATCTCAGGACACTTTACAAAGTAAGGTCTAGACCTTACTGTTATTAATATTATAAAGGAAAAGTCCAACAAATCCCCCTTGAGGACCACTTGGTGACAGTGGGGAGGAAAAACTCCTTTTAACAGAAGAAACCTCTGACAGACCCTGGCTCTTGGTGGGCAGCCTTCTGCCTTGACCGGTTGGCATGAGTGGATAGAGAGAAAACAAGAAAAGCAACAAGGCACAACAAATACAACAACAAACAATCAAACACCAGGCAGGTTGATGTGGCCGGTGACTGCTCATCAGAAACGTAGAGCTCCAGATCCAGGGCAACCTGCAGAAAGGTACAGGGAGAGAGAGAGAGAGAGAACACACTACGGGAGAGAGGAGACACAAAGTTAGTGATGTGTAATGGTGGCATATAGAAGCATAGAGAGAGAGGGGAGGACAGGAGAGAAACTCAGAGCATCACAGGGCAGCCTAGACCTATAGCAGCATAGCTAAGGGAAGGCTCAGGGTCACCTGATCCAGCCTTAACTATATGCTTTATCAAAAAGCAGCATCTGAGATCTCAGTCCAGAAGAGTGCAGCTCTAGGACCAAGCTCCCAGGCCTCTGGTAGAGTACCCGAGCTAGAAGGATGGCATAAAACCGCCCCGAAGTGTGGCAAGTGGGGAATTGTTTCATACACACACACACACACACACACACACACACACACACACACACATACACGCATATATAGTGTCCTGGTCAAACACGACTCCAAAGTTCTTCACGGCTGTATTATTATACAGAATGTTTCTTTTAATACTTGAATATATTTTATATAAACATGCCTTACATTTCATAAACAAAAAGCATAATAAAGAGCAGAATGCAATGCCATTGCTACAAGTGTAACTATTACTATAAAATGAACTAAAATGAATATTTTTTTTCTTATGGGGAGTTTCAGACAGTTGCATTTATCACTCATGATTTTTATTTCCCTTCTGTGTCATCATTAGCCTTGTTTGCCTTGAGTGTCATTCATATTCATAATTTTAAGTTTAAGACATTTGTGCTTCTAGAAAAGCCTGTGTCTTGCTGGTAATTACTCCTAGCAGATTGACATGAATGGTTTCTTCAAGATGACAGCCTGTATTTACAGGAAATTCAATGTGACGTGAACAGTGCATCACTGTTGGCAGAACCGTCTATCTACTGTTCATTAGCTGTAACCTTCATTCCTAATCAATGCATACATGGAGGCTGTGGTGGTTGAATAAATAGGGGAAACCCACAATCAGCTCATACAGAAAAAAATCCATGTTTCATTAAGGTTATTGCAAACCTGCATTTCCTTTTGCTCAATGTGTCTTTTCCAGAATTTGCTCAAATTACTCATTACCACATGAGTCCTTTAGCTTCTTTATTTTAACATTATAGGTATGTAATGATGATTGTGATATTGCAATAGAAAAATGTCTTTGTACCATTATGGGACTATGAACGAATCTACCAGGCTTTGGTTATTGAAAGGGATATAAAGGATGCTCCATTATCAATTTTTACATCTGTTAAATGGCAACATTTCAGTTTTCCCATTTCAAGAAGTGACAAAGGTGAAAAGGAAACTAACAAAGGTTGAACAATTTGAAAATACTGCCAGACAAAGGCAATACTAGCCCTATTTAGAACTGAAACAATCCTACAG
>NW_018128063.1:927185-934761 GCF_001952655.1 Monopterus albus | reverse complement strand
TGGTTTGGGGTGCAATGTCATCTGCTGGTGTTGGTCCACTGTGTTTTTAGCAAACCACAGTCACTGCACCCGTTTACCAAAACATTTTAGAGAACTTCATGCTTCCTTCTGCTGACCAGCTTTTTAAAGATGCTGATTTCATTTTCCAGCAGGCCAAATTAGAAATGCGTTCCAATATTTTCAGAGACCCACTTGATGTTCCAGCCAGTCAATTGTGCCAGCTAGCAAGCTCTACTTAGCAGACAAAGCTGTAGCCATTGTGTTTGTATTATCACATCCAATAACCTGCCTAGGGGAACTAAAGTACTGATATTCCACTCTGAGTATGACTTGTTGTGCTTACAATAGTAGGCTATATTATTTTATTTTACTGCATAAAAGGACTGCTACTGAATCAAGAAAGAAAACAGGAGAAATCATACAAAAAATAATTTACTTAGTAAAGGGCACTGTTAATAGAAAGTCACTTTCGGCTTTTCCCGTTTAGGGGTCGCCACAGCGAATCGTCACACTGACGACTCGCATGTCGACATTTGGCACGTGTTTTACGCCGGATGCCCTTCCTGACGCAACCCTGACTGGAACCCGGGCCGCAGTGGCGAGAGCTCTGCGCCTTAACCACTAGCCTACCAGGGACGGCTGTAAAGGGCACTGTTAATATTTTGTTTTATTTTTTAATATGGTGATAAATAATGCATCATGGAATTTTATTGTAGCAATATTGTACCATGGGTTTTTGGTATCATTACATCCCTATTGTTTAATACACTGAAATAGTAGAAAAATAAGAAACTTGTGTTAGCCGTATGAACTGACTTTTCCATCACACCCAGCCCAGGGCAGATCCATCAAGCATAAAAAAAATAATAATAATACAATAAGAAAACAGAAAATGATGTTAATGCCAGAAGCAGGATTTGGAGCAGTGACTCATGAGTGCCTCCCCAACAAGGATATCACTGTTGCCATGGTGCTGACCTTCACTGTGGCCCACGGTGACCAGAGCTTTAGCGTCATTGTAAACTTGACCCATGACATTTCCACGGCTTAGCGCCACTGTGGGCTTGAGGGAAAGTAGAGAATAGGAGAAGGGACAGAACCATTGTGAGTGTGTGTGTGTGGAGTGGTTTCAAGCTAATGATGAGATTACTATGAAAGTGATTTCTGACATATCAGTACTAGAGCTGTGATGATAGTAATGATTATTATGTTGATTGCAATAATATTACAAACCAAATTAATGATTTTTGTATTGATGATGATACAGTAGATGAAGATAGCTTGTTATTGAAATGTTAATGAGTGAAATTCAGATGATGTTGACACTGTTGTGAGGATTGTAATGATGGCGGCTGATTGGATGATTAACTTTTTCTGCTGGTGCTGATTGTGTTGAGTGTAAAGATGATTTCTTCTAGTGAAGATGTGATAGTGGTGATGATAAAAATGAGGATGATTTCAATGATTCCAGTGTTGATGACAATGGTGATTTTTATGAGATGATGTAATGAAAATTGATTTACTGATTTTATTTTGAATATGAAAATGAAGATGTTTTAAATGGTTCTAATGAGTCTTTTCTTGATGGTGGTGATGATGATGAGAATGAGGATTCTTTCAGTAATTATGATAATTATAATATATGGCAAAAAGCATTAAAATAAATGAATAAAAACTGTCTCTCATAGAGAATGGTACTGACATTCAGACAGTGAGTAACAGAGGAGACAAACAGCGGTTCTCTAATGAAGAGCTAAAGGGTAGAGGTGAGAGGGCCATGAAGGTGGAGATATCAAACAGCCATACATGCAAGGAAAAAGCGAATGAGCGAAGTCAGAAAGGAAATAGGGAGAAAGAACATGAAGCAAGACTGTCAGAAAGAGAGGGAATGGAAGTGATAGCTAGGCCAGGGATGGAGATAAAAGCTGTATTACATGAAATTAATGGTGATCTTCACAAGCAGTACATGAATCACAGTCTTCCCCTACATTGAGAGAGAAAGAGCAAGACAGAGGCAGACAAAGGAGAGCTGCCAGCTCACTAACTACAAAGGTCTTTCCATTTTAACCAAACTGCATAACACCTCTGACAAACTGACAGAAGAAAAAAAAGAGAAGTGGGAGGGACAAAGAAATGGAGGATTAGAGAAACCATAGCAATACACAAAGGTTTGTTCTCACCAACAAGTAAAAATTTATCATATTTATTTCATTAAAGTTTAAATTTTGAAATTAGTAGATTCACTTAAGTTTAATTCCGCACTGTGCTTTTTCACTGTGCTTTTTTCACTGCGCATAGTGCACTGTTATATCTACCAGTTACCACTTTATCACTTATTAACTCCACACAGATTACATCAACATTCAAGTCATGATTACTGGACAATGCAGATTTTTTCTTTAGTCTCTAATGTATCCAACTTGGCACCAATTGCCAATGGTTCTTAGCATTTTTATGCATTATCAAACAACTTTAAATGACAAGTTAAAAGATGTATACTGCACTGATAATCCACAATTCTCTCAAAGTGTCCAGTGATATGAACACTCACAAGTTAAGGTAGAAAATGTTTCCACCGCTACCTTTCATCCCACATGACATGAAAGCAGCATTAATCTATGAGTGGGTGGTTAAGTTGGAGAGTACCAAATGGAGGAAGTGTTTGTTCAGGGGATTTTTTTAATGTGCTTGCAGTGCAGACTGCATGTAGGCCAAGGTTGCAGGCAAAGAGCTGTTAGTATCAACTGTAATGCTAGTCTTAATATTTGTCTTAATGTGTAATGTCATGTCAAATTGTTCTAGATACACACCACAAAAACAACAGCCACACACCTTGACTTTTCCTCATGTTTTGGCTAACGTTATGGTCAGCTGCAAGCTGGCATATCAGGTGACGTCACGGTTTGACGCCCTGCGTAGCATGGGCTAGCCCAAAATGATTAAATTATAAAGGTTTCTTGGTCCAGGCTCGGATCATCTTTCCAAGCTGCCTGCACGCAGGTTGGTGGTGGGAGAGATCTGGACATGTAATGTTAATTTTACCTGTGATCCTCTGAATAAACCAGCATGGTTATTTTTTATAAAATCTAAAGCGGTCTGCTTCGTCTTATTGTGAGTTCCTGGTTTAAAAGAGCCGGAAGAGGCTTCATAGAGAAACAGAAGCTTATACAGATGCAATTTTCAAAATAAAATAAATCTGTGTACAATATGTTTGCAAGAGCTGGAACTGCTTATTGTTTATAATAAAATGGTTACTGATTGCAACTACATCAGTAGCTAGAGCAAGCAAGCGTTTTCATTCCAACTGAAAACAACACAAAAGAACAGAGTTCCTGTGGTTCCTGTGATACTGACAAAAAAGATTTATACTTAAACTGAACAGTTACCAGCCTGAGCTAGTCAACCTGTCTCCACTAAACATTTCTAGACAACAAATCTCTGAATATCTATCTAACTAAGAAATAACCTAACATCTGTATGTATGATTTGAGACTTAAAATTTAAATAGAGGCTTAACTGAAGTAACTGATCCCTTCCAAGTGTGTTTTAACAAGTTAGGAAAACTTACATAGTCCCTGATGTTACTTCCAGGCTAGCTGTTGTTTCTTTTACATGCCTGTGCACACATACTTGTACTTTGTGAGGACACTCACTGACATACTGTATTCCCCATCTGTAAGATTTGAATCTTATAGGCTTCAGTTACACTTTAGTTACTTTTCATAACTTCAGTTTCCTTTAGTTACCTATCATAACTTTATTTTCCCTTTAGTTACTTTAGTTACATACCTGTATTTGCCTTGTTTATATATATTAAAACTTGATGACTGCCAAATTCTACTGAATTGAAACTTTGGAACTGTATGCTGTAACTTTTCTGGAGACATAATGTCTGTACCTTCAAGTACTACTTTACATTTTAACACAGACCTGTTGGCCTGTTTTGCATCTTCACAAGGTCCTGCTTTTGTCCTGCAATAGCCTATATAGATAGGCGGTCTGCAGCGCAGACAACCAATTGTTCAGTATTCATTGATTAGCTGCTGTCCTGAAAATCACAACACACACACACACACACCTGGTTTAGATCACATTTCAGCAAGCAGGCATGGGCACGGCAAATGGCCAATAAGATTACAAAGTGTGAAATGTTGTACCTCTGTACAGGGCGGTCTCCGCCCAGGAAAATAAATGTAACCATAAAACATACCTCGTGGTTCAGAGAAAAGATTTCCTGCGGGAGCTCTGTCTCTCTGATCCCAGCGCTGCCTTGTCTGACCCGTGCCCAGACTTTGAGTAAACTTTCTGTTGATTTTATACAGTCCTCTCCTGTCTTCTCTTCTCGCGCTTTCAATAAAAGAACCCGGTAAAAATCTAACATATCCCCTTACCCATCAGAACTAAATGCCTAACCATAAGCCTAATACCTAAACCTAATTTGAACCTGAATACTAAAACCAAGTCTTAACCCTCAAAAAGGTGTTTCACTAAGTGAAAACAGGCCAAAATGGTCCTCACTTTGTAGTAAAAAATACTTTCCCACTATGCAGCAACTACAAGAGCACACACACACAGCTGTGTTTCAATAATTTAAGGGGACATTACACTGGCTTATACTTGGTTCCCTGGAGACTGAACCTAACCTTAAAAATAACCACCACTTGTCTAGCTTTAACCTCACCTTAACCTTAAACCAAGTCATCACTCTAAAATTTTATTACTTACATTTTGGGGACTTGCTTTTTGTCCACATAAGTATGCTGAGTCCCCACAGTGTAACTGTGTAAACAGGTTTACATCCCCACAGCATGAGTAATACCAGGCCACACACAGCTACACATTTTACATTGACTTATATTCACTACCTGGAGTCTTATCCTAATCTCAACCATAACCACAACTTGACTAACTTTAATCCAAACCTACAGCTAACCTGAACCTTATCTCAAACATTATCCATGTTATCACCCTAAAATTCAGTGATTTAGTTGATGATGAGGAAGGCCGATGCCACAATTTGACTGTGTAAACATGTTTCTGTCCCCACAATGTGAGCAATACAAGTGCACACATAAACAAACTATTAATGCTTGCTACTTAAAGGGATTGACTCCCACTTGAGGTATAAACATTCTATTTACGTACACATATACATTGCTGCATATGCACTTCAACACACCATACTTACACCCTAAAGTAAATCCCCCCACCATGTTGTGCCAGGTCATAAAGAGCCGAGTGTTGTTTTCTCTCTCTCTAAAATCTTCCGTGTTCACTTCACTCTGTTCAGGCCTGTTCTGTGAATAAATCTCTGTAATTTCAAGGTGACAAGGAGGAGATTTATGAAAGTATAAGTGCTTGTTTCTGGTAGAATTTATAGTGCAGAGCAAGGGATATGCAGATGAGAGTGCAAAGGGTGTTGCAGGTAGAGGCAGATGTGTTTTCATGTACTGTGTGTGTGTGTGTGTGTGGTATGACAAAGGTGCCTACATCACTTTATTTTTCAAGCATTATTATACATGACCTAGAAGCAGCCAGGTAGCAGCAGAGAAGAAGTTAGAGAAGGGAGCTTGTGTGAAATGGTTAGAAACCCTTGTGCAGTTTAAGACAGTCAGGCTGCAGAAACTGAATGACAAATGGTCTGTTTCCTCAACAACTACCAATGAGGACGCCTCCAGCATGGAGCTGCTTGAGGTATGATCATGAAGGCAAACACAACAGACAACATACATTAATAGACTGCTGTTGGATTATAAATCAGATAGATCTGTCTTCATAACTCTGAACATAATGCAGCTTGTGCAAGTATTAGTGACTGCAGTGACATCATTTTGTCCAACATTCAGAGTAACAGGGCAACTTGTATTACAGCAACAAGGTGTTAAACACTGAGACATTTCTAAAGGACTGTCTCTGTTTTTTGGCTGAATTTGAGAAAATACAGAAAAATTCAGCCAGTGGGAAGGAAGCGCACATCTCTCTCTCTCCTCCAGTGACACACACAGACACACGCCTCACAGACACTGATAAGAGCTCACAGAAATTTCGAGGTCACACACACACACACACACACACACCCCCCCCTGCCTCCAGCACAAGTCTCTTTGCAGGAAGACAGAAGTGAGACAGGATTTCAAAATAATGTACAACACCAAATGCCATTAGTTACTCCTGTTGTGAGTAATCAAAATGTTTCACCGTTGGTTGTTGTCCACGGGGGGATTTTACAGACGGCTCCCTTTCCCGGTGGAGAAGAAGATTGGCATAGCGCTCAGCATTATCTAGATGGTGTTAAAGTGGAGTCTGTGATACAGGCTGCTGCTACTCTAAATGAGGAAGCGGGTGCTTCTGGACAGGAGAGCATGAAAAAAATCGCAAAAAGCGGGTAGTCTTTCAGTGAAAACCCGTAGTTCAACTGATCATAACAGAGGGAAGAAAAAGCATGTCTGTCATGTCGCTGTGCCGACTATGAGTGGGGGTGAATCTTCAAGTGAGGATGATAACCCCTATACTTTTGCTTTGAGATGTAAAAATAAAAGCAGAGGCAATATACACGACTGCTTGGAGCGACTGTTAGGGCCGCTCGACAAACAGGTGAGCGAGCGGAAAAAATTGAGCGGACCCAGGCGGCTGGCTTCGGTGCAAGCAGTATTTTATTGACAGGTGATACGATAGATAATATTTACAACAGTATGGGTATGGTGAGAGATGGCCGGGTGTAGATCGACGGTAACAAGAACACAGTCAATGGGCAGATGAATGAAGAGGTACCGGGCTGCGGACGCTGGGATCACTCCTGGGCTGGTCGTGGTGAGACGATGATGGCTGTGAACACAAGGATATGGAGAACAGAGATAGGTGAAGCGGAGACTGTGCATCGACCTGTACGGCTGTGGTTGGTGGTGCTGAGTATCCAGGGTCCAGAGGAGAGGTCCGAAACAGAGGGAGGAAAAACTAAACACGGCAGCGGGACAGGAAAAAGACTGGCAAAACGACACGGGGAAAAAAGAGCAACAAGGTTATGACAAAATACAGGGAGAGTAAAAACAACAAGGGGACCTGGCGACAAGGATTGAACTGGCAAGGGAGTGCACGGTGAGTGGAGTATAAATAGGGAGGAGATAGACAAGGCACAGCTGGGGATAATCAGGAAAGCGGGGCAGGTGAAACGGATAGAGCAATCAGAGTGAGGACGCAAACTAGCGTGAGGAAAGGAGGAGAGGAAGGTGCAGCCGGGCAAACCTGACAGCGACCTGCAACTCAAATGCCGCTTCTCCAGATGGAGAGAGCGACGGGTGGAGTCACACTGACGTACACGCTGTTCACTCTACAAGACCCGTCTCTTGTTAAAAGTCAGCTCCCGCCATTAGAGCAGGGCGGGGCGCCGTGGATCAAGGTGTTCCTCACTGCATGCGCTGGCTGCCTGCCAGCGCTGGGTGCTTTCAGACGCATATTCACAGCCTGTAGCTCTCTCAGTATGTTACAGGCAGCTGAAACCTTGGAACACACAGATGGAGACGAAGACTCAGTCTCACTTCACACTGTAATACATGACCCCGGACCTGTGGTCAGGACG
>NW_018128063.1:922082-924866 GCF_001952655.1 Monopterus albus | reverse complement strand
CTGGAGTCTGTCTTCTTCAGTATGTGGATGATTTGTTGTTAGCTGCTCCTGACTCAGAAAGCATAATGACTGCCACAGACACATTGTTGACTCATTTGGCACAGGGAGGCTTCAAGGTCACTAAGGATAAGCTTCTGAGTAAACAGGGTTTACTCAGTCAGATTAAACATGTCCCCACAAAATATCATGTTCCCAATTCCCTAGTGTCAACAACTAATGTAAGTGAAAGAAAAAGCCCGCTCAGTTATTCAGCCCCATATGAGTGTCCTTAAAGACGTCTCCCCTGACATGCTCTTGAGATATGGCAGTTCTCTTGGCAGGTGGCTTGATTAACCGCTGCAGTCCTGAATGTGTTAAGAAATGACACAGCTTTCCTTTCTGCAGAGATGATCTGTTGGTTCTGTAGGTGTTAGTTATTTCCCTATGTTTTCCACAGCTTCCACCCATTAACATGTAACACATAGGAGATCGCTGGGTAAATGATCGACTCACATGACAGTTATGGGTCTCTGGCTGCAGATGACGGGGTCCTTTAAAGGCGCAGTACATTATTTTGAAAGTAAAAGCAAAGCCGGTCGGGTGCAGGGAGTAAGCATGCCATTAACATTCTCTCTATTAGGATATAAACTACACATTTCATTTAGTTTACATTTCTGTGAACTTCAACAATTAAAGAAATATGAGTTATTTGTCTACCATAAATTACAAACCCAAACTTGTACACTGCTGGAGTTATTCGAGGGCTTGGAAACAAGGTTTAAAATGATTAATTGGAGCAGTGAGGGTTTTATCGGCAACCTGTCTTTTGTTACATGCCTTCCCAACCCTTTGACCCACAGGCATACACCTGGTATTGGGTCAGGTTACAGCCAGGCTCCGAGGCTTGCAGGTCAAGACCTAGTGCTTCACAGACCTCTAATCCCTTGCAACATATTTGACTGAAGGCCTAGAGCCACACACACCAAAACTTCATACATGAAAAAGTACAGCACTATCTTTTTATGCTCTCTTGCCCCTTTTCCTGTCTTGTCTCACACTCCCTCCACAATGTGAGGATTTAACACTTGAAGGATGTTAAAGAGCTTTTGTGACGCATTAACCCTCTGTGATTTATGAGCTTACTGAATTATGAGTACATTTTGCCTTTACACCAGTTTGTGTATGTGTGAGCTTGAACAGTATGTGTCTGTGGGAGGGGGCGAGGGAGAGAGAGGAAGAAAGTGAGTCACTCCATGTAGTTTTTTTTTTTTTTTACCCCTTTAGGAGCTCATGACAGAGATATAAATCTTATTTCTTAACATGAAGGATTAATACGCAAGACTTTGAAATTAACTTAAGAGACAATAAGTGACATTTCGACTGTGATATCAAACATTTTAATTGAGCAGTGCAAGTAGTGTTTTTGGGGAATGTCTTTTCTTTTAATTTTATTCAAAGAAGTTGTGGAATATGGTGCAATAATCTCCAGTTGACAAGAGAGGTGACTGGAAGGCTACTGGGCTGGAACATTATGTGGAAACACACTCTTACCATGTCAGTACTTTGACCTTAGGGTGCATACTAATTGCACTTCAGATTATTCTCCCAGGCAATACAGTGATAAGCACACCAGGGGGAGCAGTTATACTGTTATTCTGATCCAGAATCAGAGAAATGGGGAGCTTGGAGTTCCCATCTTAGATGCTTTCATAAGCAACAGAATAGATATTTCTTGCATGATTACATAAATAAGCACATTGCTACTGGAGACCTACTTCACAGCCTGCCCAATTGCCCTGCCTCAAGTGGCCCCTGCTGCTCCTGTTTCAGAGGATTTCAGAGCATAATCCTGCCTGACTCCTGAACAACATGCTCGTTCGCATATGCTTCCAGGCTGTACTGAGCAAACTGTTCTTTGTGTGTATGTCTGCAATCAAAAATAATGAACAGAAAATAGTGTTGGTGAGATATAGATACTGTTAGGAGGTTTATTTGCCTCTCCTTTGCTTAGGCTTGATTAATTCTGCTCCTTTGTACCTAATAATTGTTAAGCTGCTGTTTATGATATGCTCTTTCCAGTGATTATTTTATTATAATATTGTAGTTTTTATGGTACTTCAGCAATCTTTGAGTGCTGTTGCACTGTATATCCCTGTACCGTTTGTTGCAGTCAGATTAGTCAGCACTTCCACGCCTCCTGTCAAAAAACACAAAAGCACAATGAGCTAAGCTACTGTATTGTTTGTTCACCTCCTTGCATCAGCAATCTTTAACAATTTCAACAACACAAGTCAGTGTGCAGAGCTGCCACCGCACTGACAACAATAATAAGACAAACCACAACATCAACAACAAAACATTTATTCACACACCAGTAATACATCATGACAGGCAGTTATGTCAGTGGTTAGAGATAGAGCATCTTGCTGTTACACATTTTACTGTACTTTTACCATTTTCTACAGTACACTAATGTGAGATGATTTGATGTTTTTGTATATTATAAAACAAGCATGGCACAGTGTGTATAAGCAAATTGAAAGCTTTTTTGTCTTCTTGGCATCTCTTCATTATTTCCATGTCTGGTAAAAATGAGTTCCAAGTAATTTGAGCTTGTTCTGTATTTAATAGCCTATAACAAATTATACGTTAAATTAACATTCTGTATTAGAGAATGTGCTTTTTTCTGACATTTTTAATTTCTTGTGTCACTTTCCTGTCAAATATACAGTAGACATACTAAGTATAATAGAATACACACCTTGTAGATTGTGGAAAAAATATAACCCCCCCCCCCCAAAAAAA
>NW_018128063.1:918101-919271 GCF_001952655.1 Monopterus albus | reverse complement strand
GGTCCTCCACAGCAGGGGGGGATGGTTTTCTATAGCCAATGATGGTTTTCAGGCTTAGAGACTCTTTTAATCAACTGCAAACCCTTCTATTCTCCCCGAGAATTTTCAAGCTTTATCCTGGTGGGTGCTAATTTAAAGCTGCAGGCCCTTGCTACCACGCTAGCACACTATAGCTCCTGGCAGAACAGATAACTAGCCTGGAGCTAGAACTTCCAGAGTCTCCAGTCATTGTTCTAGGGGACTTTAACAGAGCAAATCTCACCCATGAACTGCCCAAATACAGATAGCACGTCACCTGTCCCACCAGGGACAAAATCACACTGGACCACTGCTAGACAGCAATAAAAGATGCCAATTGCTCTGTCCCCCACACATCTTATTCCAACCTACAGGCAGAAACTTAAAGCTGCCAAGCCTGTGGGCAAAACAGTGGAGAGCTGGACTAAGGAGGCTAAGTCAGTGCTGCAGGCCTGCTTTGACTGCACAGACTGGAGTGATTTGAGACTGCAGCTACAGACCTGAATGAACTCACTGACATCTTATATCAGCTTGTGTGCGGAACATGCTCAAAACAGTGGAGATGACAGTGGACTTCAGGAAGAACCTGTTAGGTAATTTCTTAGTCAGATAGATATTTAGAGATTTGTTGTCTAGAAATGTTTAGTGTAGCCAGGATGTCTAGCTCAGGCTGTTAAATGCTTAGTTATTCTGATGTGCTTGCAGACTGCATCTAGGCCAAGGTTAATTAAATCAGACAAAGGCTGCAGGCAGGGATGATTGTTATTATTAACTGTAATGCTAGTCATAATATTTTCTTAATGTGAAATGTCATGTCAAATTGTTCTTAGATACACACCACTAATCAACAGCCACACACCTTGACTTTCGTCATGTTTTGACTATTGTTATGGTCAGCTGCAAGCTGGCATATCAGGAGACGTCACGGTTTGACGTGCCTGGGTAGAATGGGCTATCCCAACCAAGTGATTAAAATTGTATAGGTTTTTGGGTTCAGGGTCTTTCATCTCCATGCTGCCTGCATGCAGGTTTGGTGGTGGAAGAGATCTGGACGTGTAATGTTAATTTTACCTGTGATCCTCTGAATAAACCAGCACGGTTATTTTTTATAAAATCTAAGTGGTCTACTTCGTCTTTGTGAGTTCCTGGTTT
>NW_018128063.1:915968-917572 GCF_001952655.1 Monopterus albus | reverse complement strand
CCCGGTGCCAGCTTTGCAGCTGACCAGAGCAGTAGTCAAAGCATGAAGAAAATCAATGTGTGACTGACTGTTGATTTTGTGGTGTGTAGCTAAAACATTCTAACACGACCTCTAGTGACATCATGACATTAAACATAAAAAAATATTATGGCTATGACTACAGTTATGCATGTTGTAATAATAATAATAATATTAAACATCCTGTCTTCTAACAGTCATCAACTTTCTATCTAGTTATCCTTGACCATAAGCAACCTGCAGTAAGTCATGAGCATGACTAAGCATTTAACAGCCTGAGCTAGACATCCTGTCTACTCTAAATATTTCTAATACATCAAGTATCTAACCAATATCTATCTGACTAAAAATACCTAACAAGGGTGAGGATTAGTGGGCATCAGAAATACCAAGGGCTGAAAGAAGAGCTAGAAAACATGTGGAAGGTGAAGGCACAAGTGGTCCCCGTGGTAATAGGAACATTGGGGGCTGTGACCCCCAAACTGGGAGAGTGACTCCAACAGATCCCAGGAACAGCATCTGAGATCTCTGTCTAGAAGAGTGCAGTGCTAGGAACAGCTAAGATACTGCGCAGGACCCACAAGCTCCCAGGCCTCTGGTATAGGACAAGAGCCTGAAGGAAGGAATACAAGACCATCCCAAAATGGGGGGCGAGTGGGGAATTTCTTTTTTATTATATATAAAAATTCCCCACTCACCCCCCACTTTGTTGGAAAAGGTTTCATTGAGCTGTGAGACAGTAGCTCAGCAGGACAAGATTGGATGGAAGACAAATCATCGCCACACTTACTTTGATGAACATAAAGTTAACATAAAGCATGACTAGAAGCTTCTTGTTTGATAGACTGGGCTACAAAACAAACAAACTACAATTAATGAGAAAATTGTGAACACAAATGTATTTTGTGGTTGCAAGGCATTCTTACTCCATAAGATAGAAATTACAGTCAATCATCTGGAAATGTGCACATTAATTATTTATATGATACATTAATGATATATGTAAGGTTTCTGATTTTGTGAAAGTGGTTTTGCTTGCTGATGACACTACCATATGGGCATCGGGTGAAAACCTACAGCAACTCTCTGGACGGGTTTCACAGGAACTTGAGAAGATAAAGAAATGGTGTGATAGTAATATACTATCTCTGAATTTGGATAAAACTAAATTTATGGTATTTGGGAATCGTAGACTAGATAATGAACTTCAATTGAAAATTGGGGGAGCTAATATAGATCAAGTATATGAAATTAAATTTCTAGGTGTCATAGTTGATGACAAATTCTCCTGGAAATCTCATATGATTTGATTTTGATTTGATTTATTTATTCTTTCAAACATGTAACAACAGTCAATATGTAACCGCATGTACTTCCACACATATCCACAATATATTTTCAATTTGCTTATACCTAGTACATGCTTGAACGGAGTAGGAAGAAGTTAGACTTATCTAGTCCTACCCCCTAACATCATCTTATCATCATTGGTTTGCAAGCAGTATTACTACATAGGTAAATTTGTACTACATAGGTAATTTTGTTCTACATCCACACACTAATCATTAAGCCTGTTCTTGCTCATA
>NW_018128063.1:902448-907708 GCF_001952655.1 Monopterus albus | reverse complement strand
AATGTTCAGCTCTTCAAGGACATTTACACTATTACTTTACACTATTTAGTGTTTTTCAGCAATATTTTGCCCATTCAAATGATTGGGAAAATTCTACTTCATCATACTTTCAGCTATCAAAATGTTCAGCTCTTTAAGGACATTCATGTTTCTCTTCAGAAGTTTTCTAAACTTCATAATTTTTAAATATTTAGCTTTATTTTGAAAAATTCTCACCATTACGTCTATTTTAAGCACCTCAGGCTTCATAATTGCAAGATTAAATGCTAGAGTATCTATTCAATTTCATTTGTAAAACAACACCGCCCTGCAATTTTTTTTAACAGAAAAGGTACATTTTTACTCAGTAATTGCCTTCAGTGGTCTTTATTTCATTTTAATGTTAATAAATTATTAAAAAAAAAAACTTACAAACAAGTCTCAAATTTAAAGCCTGCCAGCTGCTCAAAAGGTTTATTTCTTCCATATAGTTGTAAGCTGTTAATATTAGTTATCTGCAAAAAATTTTGACTTCCAATGAAAGTAGCATAACAGTGAATGAAAGAATGGCATTATATAATTAATTAAAACACTGCTGAGAATGTATTGCACCAATGTAAGTACTGTAAGTGCTGAAAGCAAGGAAAAATATTTAATAATATTACCACATCTTTCAGCAAGTTCCTTACCCAGACTTCATCGGGCCTATTATTTACTATACAGTACAGGCTTTACTCTTCACCAGTTTTTGTCAGTTTACATTCAAAAGAATCATATTAATAAGTTGTCAGGTGCTGATGTAAAGTGCATATCTTCCAGTGCACTACACTGTGCATTTTACACACTGTAGGCTCTTAGGACTTATGACTAAATCAAATTAGTTTATGCGTTGCTGTACAACCTTTCAGTCTGTTTGCATTTGTACATGTGTGCATCACTTTGCACATTTACACTTAGTTTGTGCGGGAGAATTTCTGGACAAGAATGTGAGAGAGAGCAGGTTGGGGCATAATGTAATTACTCGCTGCATTAAAACTGCCCCATGTTATGGACCACAGGGGGAATGGTGGCGTTTGAATGGCTGTCTCCTTTAGCGGTCATTACTCCACGGGACAGTAAACATACAGAGTGAAGGGGAACTGAGAGGTTTGGATGTTTGCATGATTATTGGCCAAAACCTCGATATCTGAAATATATCCATTGGTATGACAAGGAAGACTTGATAACAACAAACTGCTCATGTAATGTTTAGATTCACAATAATATGAATGTAATCTAAACCTGGGGTTTAATTGTTTCTATTGTAAACTAGCCCCCAGTGAAAATGTTACCAATGTTTCTACATTGTTATTATTATTGAGACATTTGGTTCTCATAGAGCTACACACATGCAAGATGAATAAATCTCCATGAATAGCAACATTGCTGGAACCAAGGGAAAAATAATATGGTTAACCAGAGCTGGTGTAGCTGTTGCCCTGAGTTCCTTCTGTCTTGCTTTTTTTCCTCTACTCCTCTTTGTCTAGTACTGGGCATTTGAGGAGAGCTTTCCTTGACCTTCTGCTGTGAAGAGTGATGATAAGGACGACACATGCTGACCTTGACATTCAGCATGCTAAATGGTTTCTTCCAGAGTCAGTCAGCAAACACACAGAGAGACAGGCAGGGACACATTCACCACTGTAGTAGGGAAGAGCACTGGGGACTGGACTGACTTTGTGTGTGTGTGTGTGTGTGTGTGTGTGTGTCAGAGCAGGGTGTACACAGGCTGTAGGAAGAGAGGTGCCATAAAAAAGAGGAGCAATGACTTTAGCAGGGAGTTTTAACACTTATGTGGGAAGTTTTAATAGGATATTTTAGTTTATTAGTATGCAGAGGTTCGGCACATAGTCATTCCAGTTTTTGGCCGTTTTGTGTCCGCAATGCAGTGCCAAGTCCCTAGACAATGCATTCATAGTCAGACTTTTACAGTGAAGTAATGAGGTTCTTCAGCATATATCTGGCCTGCATATAATACATGCCACACAAAGTTAGTCAGATTCAGCAAAATGTTCCTCACATTCCTATTGCTGTCCATCCAGTACGCGTGCTCAGAATACCTTGTGTGTTTTAGTATACAACTCTGGCTCTATAAATGGGGAAAAGGGGATATGGCTTAGGTCCGGTGATTACAGCCAGTCGGCACAAGGAGCACTCTTGCTTGTGTGTAGCAAAGGGGCATGAAAGGGCGCCATACAGTATATATTTGATATACTAGAGTTCAGAAATTCACATCACTGCACAGCCAAAACAGCTGAAGAGGAGAAGATCTGAAGAAGAACTGAAAAAGAAGGTCCAGTGAAGCTACACCATGGTGGAAATGAAATGTCAGGTCCGCTCAGCATGACCTGCCTCTTCTCCTTTCTCTCCCCTGCTTTCTTATCCCGCGGGCTCAGCAACACAGCTTGAGACGCATTCACCCGCTGATTAACTCCCGGGCGTGGTACACAGCTGACGCTCATCCCCGCTAATCACCTTCCTTCCTTATTTAAAGCTCTGGCAGACGCTCCTTCGTTGCCAGAGCATTGTATGTATATGTTTGTATATGGAATGTGTTATGCCAATGATTTTCAACGCTGACAGTTCCTGTGCTGTTGATTTTTTATGGACGTTACTTGTGCGAGTTTCGCCACAAGTTAAGTAAGTGTTCAACACTGACAGTTTCCTGTACTGTTGATATGCTTTTGTGGTGCTTTTCCCTTGCCGTGATGACCTCTGGTGAGTGTTCCTGCCGTGGGTGTCTGACGGTGATCTTCCCAGCCGTGGGTGCCTAGCGGTGAACGCTATAGCAAGCGCTACACCTGCCTGGTCTTCTGTTTCCTGTGTCCCTCCTGTCATCTCAACTCCTGCTGTTCTCCTGTCTATTCACCTGCCCATCCTGGTCCTCTGAGTCTCCTGGTTCCTGCCGTTATTCTGTCTGCTCACCTGCTCGTCCTGGTCTCCTCAGCCATCACTGCCCTACCCTGGTTATGAACTATGCATAGACTCAGTTACTTTGTTTGTGTTCTCAATAAACCACCTTTTTTTCCACTAGCACCTGGGTCTGCATCTTGAGTCCTCCCTTTTTGTTTTCCCTCAACTCCTGGTGAGGGGACTCAACCATAACATGAAATGTAAATGGTGTGAAAATACCCTGCCAAGGTGTTAGCATAATGTTGAGTTGCTAAGGCTATGACTTCACAATACAATTCAAGCATATAAAGTTAATAATGACTAGTCTATTGTCAAATTTTCTGCATTAGTGCAAAAATAAAAGAAAATCAAAACAGTTATTGTGATAAATTTGCTTCACTTTACTGAGCCAAACTTACCTAGGAGGAGCCAACACACTGCATTTTGACATGTCTGCTTCTTCTTTTTCCTTTGGCTGTTCCCGTTAGTGTTCGCCACAGCGAATCATCTGTTTCCACCTAACTCTATCCTTGGCATCCTCTACTCTCACACCAGTTAACTTCATGTCCTCTTTTAGCACATCCATATATCTCCTTGTTGGCCCCCCTCTTGACCTCTTGCCTGGCAGCTCCATCTCCAACATCCTTCTTCCAATATAACCACTATCCCTCCTCTGCACATGTCCAAACCATCTCAATCTGGCCTCTCTGACCTTGTCCTCAAAACAGCCGCCCTGAGCTGTCCCTCTGATGTGCTTGTTCCTAATTCTGTCCATCCTGGTCACCCCTAAAGAGAACCTCAACATCCTCATCTCTGCTACCTCCATCTCTGCCTCTTGTCTTTTCCTCACTGCTACAGTCTCTAACCCATACAGCATAGCTGGTCTCACTACTGTCTTGTACACCTTTGCTTTGATTCTTGCTGCCACTCTGTCACACAACACTCCTGACACCTTTCTCCACCCACTCCAACCTGCCTGCACTTGCCTCTTTACCTCTTTCCCACACTCCCCATCGCACTGGACTGTTGACCCCAAAATACTCCTGCACCTTCTTGACCTTAGCCCCCTGTAACCTCACTTTTCCACTTCCCTCCCTCTCATTCATATGCATGTATTGTTTTACTATGACTAACTTTCATTCCTTTTCTTTCCAGAGCAGACCTCCACCTTTCCAGATGTTCCTCCACCTGCTCTCACTACAGATCACAATGTCATCTGCAAACATCATTGTCCACAAAGATTCCTGTCTCACCTCATCTGTCAACCTGTCCATCACTATAGCAAACAAGGAGGGACTCAAAGCCGATCCTTGATGTAGCCCCACCTCCACCTTGAACTTCTCTGTCTGACCTACAGGACATCTCACTACTGTTGTACTCCTCTCATACATATCCTGAACTACTCTGACGTACTTCTCTGCCACTCTTAACGTCCTCATACAGTACCATAGCTCCTCTCTCGGCACCGTCCTATGCTAAATCCACAAAGACACAATGCAGCTCCTTCTGACCATCTCTATACTTCTCTATTAACATTCTTAGGGCAAAAATTGCATCAGTAGTACACTTTCTGGGCATGAAGCTATTCTGCTGCTCACAGATATCCACTTCCTTTCTTAGCCTAGCTTCCACTACTCCCATAGCTTCATTGTGTGGCTCATCAACTTTATAACTCTGTAGTTGCTACAACTCTGCACATCACCCTTGTTCTTAAAGATCGGCACTAGAACACTCCTCCATTCCTCAGGCATCTTCTCACTCTCTACACTCCTGTTGAACAACCTAGATAGAAACTCCACTGCTGGATTCTGACAATGTCTTCTTTTGTATAAATCTCACCTCAGTCGCTAATATTGTTGCCATATTATTGCACATTTCTTTAATCATGGGGTTGTGATGAGGCAAGTGTAACTGAAAGAAGTTGTGGATTTGTTTAGGTGCTGTTGTAAATCTAACTTTTTTTGCCAGTCATTGGTTATACTTTTATCAAAGACAATAATATTTAGGGGTGCACCGAAATTTCGGCCACCGAAAATTTTCTGCCGAAAAGGCCATTTTTATTTCGGGCCGGAATAAAAAAAACACGCCGAAAATGCCCCGCCCTTTCGGCGTGGATACACTCCCTCACTTTCCGAGATGTTTAACGAAATTCTACAGAAAAGCGCCCCGATCCGCAGCGGTGGAACAAGCGCAGCCTTACAACTGGACACTTATCTAGGTGAAAGACCCATTGCCAGAAGCGACAATCCACTCGACTACTGGCGCTCCAGCAAAGAGCGCTTTCCATTACTTGCACGGGTTGCACGCAGGTATTTATCTGCCCCAAGCACCAACACAGACAGTGAGAGAC
>NW_018128063.1:895608-902125 GCF_001952655.1 Monopterus albus | reverse complement strand
TATACACACACACACACACACACATACACAATTATAGAGTAAGCGTGTTTTTAAAAGAAGCCATTTTCGGTTTCGTTTTGGTTTTCGGCCAAGTGCATCCAAAATTTTCGGTTTTGGTTTCGGCCCAGAATTTTCATTTTGGTGCATCACTAATAATATTAATATATGGCTGCATACTCAATGAAAACGAAGCAAGGTATACTGAATACTGGATTATTCTACTTGAATAGAACACTGTGTTTGTGTGTGTGTGTGTGTGTTTGTGCACCTTCCTTCTTCAAATCTTTCTTCCAATATCATTGGATACTGCTCATGTCATCTCATACTAAGCAAGGTGCTCCAAGTACACTAACTTCTTGGTCTCAGAACCACTTGAACTAGACAATCTACAGTATCAAGGGTGATCTAAAAAAATTTGTAATCGGCACCCAATCACACACCAACACACAAATTGACATCTCCATTCCAAATTCCAGTTCAACATTTGAATAGATTTCCAAAAACTACTTATTTTTCTCACAATGACAAAAAAAGACAGTTTGGGAAATTATTTTTCAAGATCCATTGCATTCTCATAAAAGATGAACCCACAATGACTTGAAATATGTTCCTGAAATTTCTTCACTTGTTTCCTATTAAGGCAAAGGCAGTCACTTTTTACAGTATTACTACTACAGTATTAATACTGTAATACTACTGTATTACTACTTTTTACAGTTGCCAGTCAACAGATATCAATCATCAAGAGGGCTGCAATGAACTGAAAACATCTCACCAAAGACATACAGTAATACCTCATCAAACAGTTACGAAATGTATCAACCTATGTTTTGTTTTATTTTGTTTTGTTTTTTTTTTTTGCTCTTGAAAGGTATAGTTGGCATTTCTGGGAAAACCAACAAGAACAAGCTCAAATTTGAAAGTAGCCAACTAAAGAAATCCCACCCTTTCATTATAACTTCTCTCCAAAGCCACTCCTCCAAAATACAATGCACACTGCCCGACTACTTACAGATTTCAGGAAAATAAATCCCCTGATCATTACCTGCCCAGCAGAAATACAGCCACCATGGTGTCACTTTTCAGCCCCGGTCAGGCTTTTTTAAGCACTGCTGCTGCCACACATGATGGCTTTTTTTCTTTATGTTGTCAGTGCATTTAATGTATTCATTGCCATTGGGATGAAAAGAGATTTTCAAGAAATTTAACAAAAAATGCTTCTGAAATGGATCACCAGCACTACCTTTTATTAGAGCAGAATTGTCTTCTTTCTCCACTTGTTGCCAGGTGGGGATTTGCCATTAATGGCAGGTTGTTAATGGGAGATTAAAAAAACCTTTCTATCACTCACATAGGTTTTCCATGTAGGTTTTCCATTTTAATTGTGTAGTACAGAGGTGGTACAGGACTCTCTCTCTCTCTCTCTTTCTCTGATGGTCTTTAGGAAAAGCCACCATAATGAAAGTAGATGGAAAACATTCTACTCCCTGGTTGAAATTCACATATTTTTAATTTGACATGGACATGACATGGTTTAATTGTTGTAACTTAAACTGCAGTGTATTTCTATTACTGTTAAATCCTTACGTAACCCAGCAGACGCCCAACACTTTTATTGTGCAGAACACATTTCAGGACACAGGGACCATCAGAGAAGTTACCTATCACACAACAAAGTGTGGCGTTGTTGGTGGTACAGGCTCACTGTGCCTTATCCCTAATGAGATAAGGCGGTGTTGTGTGAAAACAGCGCTAACCTTTCTGCTTGTTTACACTCTGCACTGACAGACCCTGAGGATGGGCCGGAATGAGGGATAAGAGCAGGTGGGAGATGGAAACAAAGAGGTGACCTCTCCAAGGTTTACCCAACAGCCCCCCACGCCTCCCTGAGAGTTGCCGCCTGGGCTTTAATGAGGGACTCAGTGGAATTGTTGGGACATTGTCTCAAAGAGCGCTGGGATGTTGAGACTGGCCAGGCAAGGGGGAAGAAGAATGTGTGTTTGTGTGTGTCTGGGTTTTGTCTTTCTTACCGCAGCAGCTTTCAGAAGGTAAAGTATCCTGGGAGTACAGCCATAGTCACTATGCCAAAGGTAGTTGTGAAAGGCATCTTTACTTGTTTGTAGAGACCTGTTTCTGTTTATCTCAAGGCCTTCTCCTTCACACTTTAAATAAGGCATTTAAAAAAAACTGTTTTCCAATTAATATTTTTCCTCTATTTGTTAAATCCTCAGAGCTCTTATTCTTAACTTTTAGTAACATGTAGGCATGTAGCACTACCTGGACCCCACCTAAACACAACACAGCTACTGTTTGCCATAGATTTAAAATGATGACAATGCAACTGAGTACAGTGTTGGAGCGTAACTAATTATTTTGTAATTAAATTACAAAATGAATGTAAATAATAAAAAAAGTTAATTACTGAGAAAAGATATATAATTAATTACAGTTAATTATCACAATGTTGGTGATTACAAAGGGGTTACATACACTCACTCGCCACTTTGTTAGGTACACCTGTACAATTGTATGTGTTTCAGTGAAACACTTTCACCTTAAAATCTTTCTCTACATTTTTGTCCTCCCCAGCTACAGGGTCAGAATATTAGGAACACCTCTGAATATAATGTAGTCCAGTACAACACCACCTTTAACTAAGACCTAAGTAATAAATATATGATTCAATTGATACATTTGACAGTTTCACCAAAAACAAATATTTTGAGCTTCATAAACACAGATGTTAAGGCGGAAGTGTATAGGTTATAGGTGTACCTAATAAAATGGCTGGTGTATTCTTTTTGGTAAAAGCTTATATGTACATACAACATTCCTTCTGTTGCCTCACATCTTTTGGCATTTTTTCAACTATGTAAGGTCAACAAGGCCATTCAAACAAATAACACCATCACGGGTAGGATGGCTAAGAAGGAGCTGTCTGCATCTAAATTGGCTCCATTCATTTGGCAGTGTGTGTTAAATTTTGGACGTTGCTTTTGATTGGTTCCCATGTTTGATTTTGCCTGACTGCGACCAGTCAACAACGCCAGTCATGTTGTCAGACAAGAACGCTTTGCAGTGCTGGAAATTCAACAGTATTTTCCATCTTAAATCAGAAAAGGGCTTTGCAAGGTGCCCATTGTGTAGGCTACATGTTTCAACAGTAATATATTATATTTATTATCTGACATTATGTTGAAGAAGCTTAAATAAAAGTGTGACAGTAATAAGTGTCAATTACTGTTGTGAGGTTTACACTGTCCAGTTTAAATGTAGCTGCCAGATTTGAACTATTTTTATTTATTTATTTATTTATTTTTTCCATTTATTTTTACTGTGTGTTCTGTTAAAACGTGTTAGTTGTCTGTAACTAAACAAAACAGAAATGTATCATTTGTAACGTGTTGGCATTCACTAGAAAGCAGGAGCTGCTTCAGAAGTTAAGTTTCAGTTTGATGACTCTGTGTCTGTGTTTGCACACTTGTTTTTTCTCATTCTCTCTTGACTGCACTCTTTGTCGGTGGATTGGTTAAATGAAGTTTAAATGTCAGTATCCTTTAGTTAACTTCCATTCATGCTAGCAATGCCAATTCATCAAAACTGGGTACCATCTGACCTGTGTTCAACCCTGGTTGAGAGGTGGGTCATAAAGGTGGGTCAGCTGATGCAAGTTGACTCCTATAGATAGATCCTTAGTGTGGGTTTACCCAGCTGATTTGATTGTTGTCATGCTATTCCATGACTATTGTCAGTGGTTATCATGCCGATGAAACTGACTGAGGAGGTGTCTCCTTCACCTCCCAGTATTGATACTGTAGTTGTGGCCTTCTAGAGAAATTTCATAGTAATTATGCTATGAAAATATTTTCTTGTTTGTCAAAGGAAATGAGGTGATATAATATACAGAGTTAGGGAGTCTGCATTGTCAGGAAGCTGAAGTGGATAGATGGGCCATAAAAGTTTCCATGGGAAAGGAGTACAATTCCTGTGTAAAATGTTTGTTTTTTTTCTCTTTTTTTTTTCCATGAGTGTTTTAACCCAAGCTATCATTTTTACATAGCCATGTAATTTTTGTGCATACAGCAGGTAATGTTTGTGTTAATTATTGTACCTGTGCAACCTGGGGCCTATTTCAAGAAGGCGGTGTTGTCGAAACTCAAGAGTTTGTTAACCCCGAAATGAGGGAAACTCGGAGTTTTCGGTTTCAGAAACGGAGGTAACTTAAACCCGTGAAAGCGGGGTAAGTTAAACCCATTTCACAAAGAGAGGTAATCTAAACTCAGAGTCAGTTACTATGACAACTTACTCTGTGAACCTAACCTGCTTGGGAGCAGGTTTTGTTCGGGAAAGTCAGAGTTTCCTCCGGGTCTCCGCCCCTTTTTAAAGTGAAAGGTGTTTAATACCTCATTTAATCTTTCAGTACATTCATAGATTGCACACGTTTCCGTCACGCAGAGACCAAAATGGCGTGTCCATTCATAGAGGATCCTGTAGATGAGGACGCTGTAGTAATTCGCAGGGAATTGCATTTACGTCGGGAGAGGATATTGAGGCCACGAGTTGATTTTTTGTCATATCCCCATGTATTTTTATTTGAGCGGTACCGTTTTTCTAGAGAGTCCATAACATATATCAATAATCTTATCCACCCATACATCAGACACATCACCCATCGTGGCCGTGCTCTTACATCCGAGCAGATGCTTTGTGTTGCGTTACGATTTGTTGCAAACGGCAGTTTTCTTTATAACATCGGGGATGCAGAGCACATTAGTAAGGCCACAGTATGTAGAATAGTTCGGAAAGTGTGCCTCGCCCTCAAGCGCTTTCTGTGAATTTTTGTTGTGTTTCCTGGGCACAAACCCCTCAGAGCCATTAAAGAGGAGTTTCACAGGATTGCAGGTTAGTGGTATTGAATTCGTTTCAGTAAGGCTAATCTGACAAATGATGATCAGTTAATAACATCTTGCTGTGACCTCTGGAAATAAACTAATAATTAGAATCCCCTTCAGGATTTCCTAATGCGGTTGGATGCATTGGTGGCACACATATTCCCATCAATGCACCTACATGACAATTAAAATTCAATTCTTATATTATTACATCAGTGTTGGGTCAATTTTTAAAAAAGTATTTTGATTAATGTAATACTTACTCTCCATAAAACGTACTGGATTATTTATTAATCATTACTTTACAAATCCCATATCAACCACAATAGGAATTTTAAGAAAGGGTAGACATAAAACTGCACTTTTAATTCGTACAACAATCGGCATTTTATGCAATTACTGACGTTACTCATTAAATTATTGACGAATTAAGAACCATTCCTTACTTTACAAGTGACAAATAATAACATTACTAACATTATTTAGTAATTACTTACACCGAATACTGTATGATTAAAATGTAAACGTACGCATTGACTTGGGCAGCTATTTTCCCCCAAGCTAACTCTTTCTCTTTCGCCGCTGCAGCCGTGTTGTTTTTTTTACGAAATATGGGCTCGTAGTCACTATATGCTTGTAGTAGCACATCCATTTCTGTCGGGGAAAAACGCAGACCTATTTTGGCTTGGTCCTGTTGCCATGGTGACTCGTAATTTCTTCACTCCATTGTTCAGGGCTTTTTATAGTCGCGTGGCACGCGCCTAACTCTGAGTCAGACAACTCAGAGTTGATTAAACCAACTCTTTTCAGCTGTTCTGAAACCGAAAACTCAGAGTTTTCCAACTCTGGGTAAGTCAACTCAGAGTTCAGGTTTGAACTCTGAGTTTGTTAAACCGCCTTCTTGAAATAGGCCCCTGTTCTCATTCTCAGATCAATAAATACTGATGCTTTGACAAGTACCTTTGGTGTCTATATGAGATGCCAGTGGTATTTCCCAAGGTTGGACCATGACAAAGGTTTATGTATGATAATGACATACAGATCTCCTAGGTGGTAGATTATGGACTTCCTGAACCATAACTATGGCCTGATAAACAGTGATAATGGGCCATTGAATGGTGTGATAACATCAGAAGCAGGTGGTTTTACCCATGTCGCTGTGGCCATCTGAATGGGTTGTCATTTACAGGCTGATAATACTAACCATGATGCAGGAGTTTATGTCAAAGATTCCTGTCAAATGGTGTCTCTCTAGAAATGAAAGGATAAGTATGTAATGTAGCTTCAGTGGGTGGTAAAAAACTTTGCTTTATTGTGTCTTTACTTGTAATAGTTGTGTCTTCCTTCTGGAAAATCATCTAATTCAAACTGTCCAGAGACACTTAGAAGCAGAGGTGGGACCAAGTCATTGTTTTGCAAGTCATAAGTCAGTCTCAAGTCGTTGTCTCCAAGTCCCAAGTCAAGACTGGCGAGTCCCAAGTCGAGTCCAAAGTCCTAAACTTTGAATTTCGAGTCCTTTTAACGACAGAGTAATAATATGACAGATCATGTATACATCTAAATTCTGCATTTATTTATCAAAAGACATTTGATGAAACAAACAAAACTTACAAAACTAGTGCTAA
>NW_018128063.1:893893-894800 GCF_001952655.1 Monopterus albus | reverse complement strand
GCCATAGCAGCATCTAGTGTTTCCTGCTCTTCCAGGGATAAGTCATGCCACAGCTCTGGGTCATCAAGATGATCCCCATCATCGTCATGCACCTCATCTTGAGTGGGGAAGCATACAGTGAATGCTTTCCGCATGTTTGCAGCATTATCGCTAATGATGAAGTCCAATTTTTCTTTAATGTTGTATTCATCACATATTGCCTCAAATTGTTCACAGATTCTGTCACCGGTGTGTGAGCCTTTGAAGCGGTCACAGCCCAAGAGTTTGGATTTTAGTTGTATCCTCTCCATATCTTTCTCTATCCAGTGCACAGTGACACCAAGGAAACCCCTCATCTTTCGGTCAGACCAAATGTCCACAGTGACTGAAACATGGTCTGTGTTGCTCAACTGAGTTTTTAATATTAAACGTCTCTCTGCAGCGAGTTTCTCTGTTTTTGAAGTCATTGTTTTGCGACACACTGGACTGTACTTACTGTCCACTACTGTCAGAAAGTGCCGAAAACTCTTATTTTCCACAATAGACAGGGGCAAGTTGCAACCAATAATCAAGTCAGATAATATTGAATTGGTGATAGCTTTCTGCTGTGGATGACTCATGCTATACTGCCCTACATGGATGTCCAGAAATTGTGAGATTGAAGGCTGTTCTGGTTCATTTGTGATGCTTTTGTTCATCTGGTATTCTTCAAATCTGTAAGATGTAATCATATTAGCACATGTCAGAAAATTCCATGTAGTTAAACATGAATTGCATTTAGCAAATTATGCTATGTTGCCCATGTTAATACATAAATTGTAATATTGAGCATTTCTATTAATACTATGTGCGTGCGTGTTATTACTAATATAATTTATTTCAGGAGCAGCATCAAAGTTACACTAGTCCTCACCATGCGTCAGTGACA
>NW_018128063.1:889061-892995 GCF_001952655.1 Monopterus albus | reverse complement strand
GTTCATGCCCGAAAACCCTCCAATGTGGCTGACTTACAACACTTCTGCAAAGATGAGTGGGCCAAAATTCCTCCACAGCGCTGTGGCAGACTCATGGCAAGTTATCGAAAACGCTTGATTGCAGTTGTTGCTGCTAAGGGTGGCCCAACCAGTTATTAGGTTTAGGGGGCAAACACTTATTCACACAGGGCTTTGTAGTTTTGGATTTTGTTTTCCCTTAATAATAAAAACCTTCATTTAAAAACTGCATGATGTGTTTACTTGTGTTATCGTTGACTAATATTTAAATTTGTTTGATGATCTGAAACATTACAGTGTGACAAACATGCAAAAAGATAAGAAATCAGTAAGGGGGCAAATACTTTTTCACACCACTGTACATACACACAGGTGCAGAGAGAGAGGGGGAGAAGTGAAATTAATGGATTAGTGCACGCATTTAAAAATGCTTTAATATTTGGGTTTGTATCAAGTCTTTTCAAGTCAAAGAGCTCAAGTCCGAGTGAAGTCACAAGTCCTTGGTGTTAAAGTCCAAGTCAAGTTGCAAGTCTTTTACATTTCATCAAGTCGAATCTAAAGTCATCAAATTAATGACTCAAGTCCAAGTCATGTGACTCGAGTCCACACCTCTGCCTTGAAGGTCTGCTGAGTCAATAACTAGAGGAACTGGAAAAGCTTTTAATCTAAATAGAGTGAATATCTCCACTTTTTCTTCTGCTCTGCGAAACACAATAAGCATGTTCATACTTGCACAGAAAGAAAGAAGGCCCTTTAAAAGATATAGTATGTTAGGTTTAAAATGTTCATTTGGTTTATTTTCCAAGGTCTCTGTAATGACAAGAGTCAATACCAGTTTTTTTTTAAAGTTAGTTAATATTCCTGAGAAGAATGTGTGCTGTGTCTAAACAATGATTGATGGCACAAAATTAATCAAAATCTACAGTGAGACATGGGTGATAAAATGTAAACTACTTTTTACAGATTGGAGTCAGGCTTTTCAGTATGGTCAAAATGTGTTCTGAATAATTTTCTTGATTGAAAAATAAAGTCTCTTTTGACCTGAGAACTTTGTCCTTTAGATGACACAGAGTGAATTGTCACCGACCTCAGCAGGTTTCTGCATAGTGACAGTGGGGAGGTAAGGGAGAAAAGTAAGGCCCTAAACTAAAGACTTCCTTTTGAACATTTAACATTTTACATGTATTTTTTTTAAAGAAATTGGCATGAAGGGTGATGTCACTGCAGTTTAAAACCTGAGATACAGAACTGGTTCTGCCCAAACTGGTCCCCTTGGTGTGACAAATAAATATGATTCTTGCCTTTATGAGGCTCTCTGTGTCTCTGATGGACATGGGAAACTGTGAACCTGACTGAACTGTATATTTCCTTAATTGTTCCTATCCTTGTAACATCTCTCTCTCTCTCTCTTTTAAAGTAGCTCTATCTAACTTTCTTTCTGTTACAGAGTGAGAGAATCAAAACAAACTCAGGCAGAAACTCCTCTGTCTTATGTGAGAACTACAGCTGGAGACAGAATCAGCAGTCAGGCAGCTCAGCAGTATTACTGGCTCCAGAGCTAACACGCACAGAACATAGCCCATAGAGCCCATGGTTTTCAGTGGCACTGCAGCGACACAAGTCCTTTTTCCTACCTAAAACAGTCACACAAAGTATACAGAGGAATTTGTGCCCAGTACTAATGTTCTGGCCACTATTGCATTATGTTCAGTGTTACATACTTCACACACATAATGTTGTAAGGTAACCATGAGTTATATGTGAAACAAAAAGTTATGCTCTGATTGATGAACAAATCCCCCACTTTTCTAGTTGTGTTGACGTAGATTTTAACGTCTCACTAAAATGCTACATCGACTGCACTGTTGTCTCTTACATAAACTAACCTGTGGCCAGAACCAAAACTGAGCAAAAATTAGCAAAGTTAATCAAAGTTCAATATGCTTTAATTGTTGCCTTTGTCTTTCATCTATAAACTGACTTTTGTACCTCTGTAACCTGATAATTAAAAGTCATTCAATTTGTGTGCCAAAGATGCAGTGTGTGACATCTAGTGGTGGTGTTGCGGATTATAATGTTCAGCAAAGTTCTCATACATTGTGTTCAGCAGCCCTCACAGTGATAGCTGTAAATGGAAGACAAATTGCAAACTCTGAAAACAAGTGCGGCTAACTTGACCATGCAAACGCTATGGCAGCTCACTTGACCTCAGTTGGTTACTCAGCACTTGCCATGTTTTATTTACTGCTTTCAAACAAAAACGTATTTAGGTTAACCGTACTTCTTAGGCTAAATTACTTATTCAAAAGAAAACAGGCACCTTCTCAGTCTTTCTGAAAACATCTGTCCCTCATCAAGGATTTCCATCCGAGAAAGACCACACCAGTGATTAGCCTTTTGCCATTACCTACCCCTTTCTTCAGGTCTTTGCTTTTTTGTAATGGGGATTCCCGCTTTTTTTCTTCTGGTGTTAAGGTATAACTATGATCCTCAGTTTCGTCACATTATAGTTCTAAAACTGTTAACAATGCTGCTAGCCTGAATTCAGACAAAACACTATGACAGCATATTTATCTATATATCTGCCATATGAAGAAGCACTGATGATATCTGGACATTTCGTGCATGTTTATGTGTGCATGCATCTCATCTTATTTTTCATATATTAAAAAATCCATTTGCATGCTGGATTCCTGTCCTTGAGAGGCAACCTCTGTTTGTTTATTTTTGTATTTATGTGTGTGCATTATGGCATTACATCCCCCACCAAAATGTGGTACATAAACCACACTTCAAGTGATACTCAGTTTGCAACCCTTCATTTGAGAGCATGCAGGCACAGATTTGTAAATGCTGAATCAGATTTCAGCGTGTAATCCTGGCCGTGCATGTGCTCATTTCTGAGTCAGCAATCTTGGACTTCTACACTGGGACACAGGCATAAATTTGTAAGAGCACAATCACATTTGAAAGCGAGGGAGGATCGCTGCTGTTTGTACAGATCATTTGTTACATTCACAATTCTGTCTTTCCTTGTGCTCAAATCTGTTTTTGCTCTTACAAATTTGTTTGCATGCTCTCAAATTCTGATTTGCAAACTAAACAGCACTCAAAAAATGTTTTGTGCACTCTCAAAACTTTTGGCAACGGCAGACTTAGAAAAGAGATTACGCTCTTAAATCTGACTCAGTGCTTACAAATGTGTGTCTGCGCACTCTCAAATGCTGAGTTGCAAAGTGAGTAGTGCTCAAATGTGGTTTGTGCGCCTCCAAATGGGATGTACTTCCATAGTGCATGCTCATGCGAATCATCAGTGGCAGCATCTGCATCTTACTGCTGAGAATGAGGCCCATCAGGCTGTATGCATATGCAATTCAGATGAACTCTCCAAATCCAGCATGAAATTAAATTTATGACTTGAACTACAACACACATGCATGCGCACACACACACATACACACACGCTCTCTCTCTCTCCTTTTGGCTTCTGATGGCTGCCCAGATAACACATGCCCCTTAGTGTTTGTGTGTGTGGGGGTGCATGTGTTTATGCTCTAAATTCTAACATGTATGAAGTGGCAATTTTTGTTATGATGCTCAAATTGTGGATTCATGAATCAGTTCAATGACAAGTTGAATATTACATAGATTAGTATTAGTTTTTGCATGGACTCTGTGTGTGTGTGTGTGTGTGTGTGTGTGTGTCTGGGACTGGCATTACTCACAATGTGGGGACTCGGCCTTCCTCGTGGAATATTAGGAAGACAACTTGGTTTAAGGTTAGTGTAAGGGTTAAGTTTAGGCAAGCAGTGGTTACAGTATGGTTAAGCTCCATGAAATTAATCCAAGTTAATGTAAACAATGGAATGAAAACAAACAGTGTGTGCATGTCTGCATACATACACTTGTATGTAAT
>NW_018128063.1:877705-889011 GCF_001952655.1 Monopterus albus | reverse complement strand
AATAACAATAAAAATAACAATATTACTAATGGCCACCAGCATTACACCACAATCATGGCCACATCCATAATAAGACCTACACACACTGCAACACACACACTTCAATCAACACCAAGTCTGGCCCAATCATGTCAGCCCTAGCTCTCTTCATTTGCATAAAACACTTACCCTGGGCAGACTCAGGGTTCAGTGTCGTCTAGACGACATGTTTCACCATGGTGTCATCAAACTGTGTGTATGTCTGTGTGTGGGTGGGTGTGTGTGAGTGGGGGACACACTAGGTTGGTTGTAAATTAGCTAGGGTATGGCTGCACGGGCATTGGCCGCATCACATCACCCTGAGGCGCATGGGACTTGGAAGGATTTATTCACATAGATAACACACATGCAAATGAGGCAACTTGGACACACACATAGCGGTGACATGGAGGAGTTAGGGGAGAACCAATATTCATATGGGGGCACAGGGCAGAGAAGAGACAGGGAAATAGAATTGTGGATGGGAGTGGCATGTTTGTGTGTGTTGTGTGCATGCTCGTTTGCAGATCTGTTTTTCTCTTTTTCTCTCCATCTCCTTCTCTCTACTAAGCTTTCACCACCCCATTATTTTCTACTACTGAGCCTCTGCGATCAATACACACAACACACCAGGCATCTGATAGAGAGAGAGCAAGAGAACTGCCCCACACCCCACCCCCATGACCTACCAGAAATGAAAGGAAAAGAAGAGAGAGGTGATAATAAACAACAAGACACGTTTATTTATTTACTCCTGAACTGCCTTGTGTATATGAGGGTCACCATTCATGACCAATTAGGAGACAAGAGCAGAGAGAAAGACCATACAGTAGATGCATGTACACACACACACACACACACACACACACATATACACAGTCTGTTCGGAAGATCTACACCTTATCCAATGAGGTGACCTTTACACTTCCCTTTATTAGGAAGCTAATTCCTGTTTTTATCTCACTGTTTTCAATGTTTTGTTCCTAACAACTTCTGTAGCATGTCTGTACTTCCTGTAAACAGCAGAAACAGATAACATCAGCTGGCCATAAACGCCAGACTAAAACTAATTTCATCACTGACTGGCAACAGTTCAGAGCTCACCAATCAGGAGTCAGTGGATGGCCAAAGAAAGATCGAGTAGCACATTCATATCCATTGCCACAGATTATGCTTGAACAGATGCAGGGGTTGCCATCTCTCTTCCGTACAACCAAAGCCTTATACTTAGGTCAAGTGATGACACTTGAGCCAGCTCTGAAGCTCTGAAAAGAGCTATTAAGTGGCCCTTGATTTAAGATTTGTCAATGCAGATAATTTTTATCTAGGCTCTGTGAACCCAATGTACGTTAATCAGTGGACTTGAGAACATTTAGATTCCTTGAAAGACACTGCAATTCTGAAACACAGTCAGAGGCTTCACCATATGATGTTTAAGAACACATTACATTTTATATTTAATTGTAAACTCCACTGATTGCCAAGGAAGCGAGGAGTAATGTGATCCATGCATTTTGTAGCTGAGATGAATTACAGTACACTATATGGTATACTCACTTTTTACATGTATTTGCTTCTGACAGTTGTACACATGTAGCGTGTTGGAAGTAGTATAACTAGACTATAACTCACATGTTTACTTTCAGTTCTTATTTGCAGTAAACATGATACTGTATAGTTTTGAGTGGTTACTTCAGTGTGGTTATGAGTTACTCTGTATGTACAAACAACATTTTTATGGGGCATTTTATATGATGTATGAAATAACAGCCATTATGAAAGCAATTATTAGAAAACAGCACATGAGAAACTGAATAAATAAATTCACATTGAAGAAAAGTTTATATTTATTACGATGTGGCCCACTGTATTAGATTTGATATTCCAGAGAATTACATTACTAGTCATATTTATGTCCTGGAATGAATAAACTTCATATTCATTTTTTTCTTCTTTATGAACTGACTGTTCAGTGGCCATTAGAGTGACTAAGGGCTGGGTGGGAGTAGGGGGTGTAATTATCCCTGGCAAAGGGGGTGCCGTCTCTGAATGGAGAGGCAGAGTGACAGGGGCACAGGATGACAAGCCCCCTTGCCTTTCTCTCTTCCTTTCTCTCTCTTTCACACACACACAGACATACTTGTACATATACTTTTATCTATGTGAGGACACTAATTGAAATAATCCATTCCCTAGCCCTTTACTTTAACCTTAACCATCAGAACTAAATGCCTAAATTCTAACCTGAACCCTAAAACCCAGTCTTCACCCTCAAAAAGGTGTTTCACAAAGTGAGGACCGGCCAAAATGTCCTAACTTTCCAAAAATGTTTTCACTCTGTAGCTAAAATTACTTTTTTGGTCCTCACTATGTAGCAAGTACAAGAACACACACAATAACAGAGAGAAACAGAGAGCTATGGAGAAAGGGCAGTGGAAGTAGGGAGAGGCTGTGACATTCCAGACCCTGACAGCAGGATTAATGATGAATAAAAAAGAAAAGAGTGCACACAATGGAGATGAAGGGAGAGAAAGAGCGAAGGGGTAGCAAAAGAAAATAATGAGAGAAAGACCCTTTTTTTTATCCCACGAGGATGGATGAAGTGGTATTGCAAGTCAGGCCTCCTAGGGGTTGTGATCTATAGGCGCACACACACACACATAGTTGTTTCCAAAGAGCACACATCACGGTATATGTATGTAAATGCAAGTAGACACAATGATGAAAATGAACACTCCCATTTTTTCATTCTTTCATTCACTTCATAGACTACTTACAATAAGTTGCCTAGACACAGTACCCACACACTCCAGCAACAAACACATGGCATTGTGAATCAGGGGATGCTTAATCAATGTCAGAACTCAATCAATAACCTGGTCCCATGTGACAGGGCTGCCATGTTCCTCCTCTTCCACTCTTCCTTGCTTTTTCTCTCCTTTTCCTGTCATATCCATTTCCTCTCCTCATCCACCCTTCCATTTCACCTTGGAAACAATACTTGTTCAGTATTACTGTGTCAGACAAAACTGTTAACTTCTTGTCTTCTTCAGTGTACATTATTGAAACAATGTGACATGATGGGTAAAGCCCAGTTCCCATATCTGATCATTTGTCACTTAATCTGGAAGTTGTTCTGGTCCACCATCTTGAAGTACATCCCAAAAACTCTTATTGCTGCTCTGAGGAGCAAGGATCAAGGAGTGAGGATCAAGCAGCAACCTCCAGGGCTGAGAAGTCAAGCCAATGTGGATGTGTTAAAACCTGCAGTTCCTTGAATGGCCACCTCAGGCTGGTTCCAAAAGGGAGTTGATCCCGAAAGACTCCCATGTTAAAGTGCCTGACATGTTTATAACCTGGTACATAAACAGTTTTGGTCTCTATAGCTAATTACTTCTTCCATGACAAATATATGGAGGGTGTATTTTTACATAACTCGCCCATTTAAATTATATTGAGGCTAAAAGTTATGCATAAATAGGGATGTGGCCACTTTGAGTGACAGGCGGGACGGTCATGCCATAGATTGCTGGCTGCTAGTTGTCTAGAGAGCTCCAGTCATGCTATACCTCTTTGTCCACTTTTGGATTAGCTGTGGCAAGTGGAGTGAAGCACTTCGAATGGTAGAGCCTCTTGTGAACTACATGCCACATGCTATGTGCTGCAGTGTTACTTGCAATGAAGATGTGGCTTAAGATGCAAAGGTGTAAGTGAGAGATTACTTGGATGCAAGTAATTGAGGTATATCAAATGAATCCTAACAGCCCACAAGCTGCTCTTCCTCTGTTGCATTTCTGACAAAATCGGCCACTCATGAAATTTTTGTTGCAGGTCAATACATTTCACCATTTTAAACTTGAATTGTATTGGAAATTCTGTTACTAAAGGAGAACTCCAGTGATTTAGCATTGCACTTTAAGTTGGGTAACTTTAACTTGGGTCTGCGAGAGACGGAATGAAAATAAAATCATAAAATTTAAACCAGCAGAGGCTGTGATATCATTGACATCAGCAGCAGCAACAACAGCAGAAATTAAAAGTCTAATCCTCATTTATATGAACCTCTCAGCAGATCTGGTGGGAAGAAAAGTATCACACATAAATATCAGCCATTAGGTTGAACAAAACAGCTTTACAGTGTTGTATGTTTTCTAAAAGCTTCCTCATATAATGTTCAGTACACATATCGTTTGCTGGGAGCATGAATGTGTTTTTATGTAGATGTACCATGTGATATAGATTTGCATGTATGTTATAAATCGTCTATTTATTTGACAGTACTGCCTCTCTCTGTCATCTGAGAAAGGCATGCTTACTTTCCTCACACACTCAGTTCTCAGTTTATACTGTATACACACACACACACACACACACGCACACACACACACACACACACACACACACACACACTACATGAAGAGTTATGTTCCTGCAGTGTGCTCTTTACTCCCATTTGGACATTAGCACTAAATATATAGATGGCCATGTGTGTGTGTGTGTGTGTGTACAAAGAGTTGCTGGCAATAAAGTTGTTATTAAAAATGCTCATGTTATGTGAGGCTAATGTGATTGTGCTACAATGCTTTCTTATGAAGATGTAACTGGTGCTGTGTGGGACTAGTTTACATAGCTGATATTATTTTGCTGTGTTTAAATGACAGAGAAATAACCAATAACCTTTGCCCACTCATCTGAAATAAATAAGGTTTTCCTGTTCATAAAAACGCAATTTTCTATGAGGTGTTATGAGGTTGTGTCTGCAAGACACCAGAGTTTCAGTATGTGTTTTGTTTTTATTTGAGGCACTGTCCCTTTCTTCTTTTTCAAATTAGGGCCTCCAATTTTACTAAATTTAAGACGTTGGGACTGTGTATGGGAGTAACCAGAGGACCTCAAGGAAGTCTACACACTGAGCCAATGTGCTGTTCATCAGCTCTACAACTTCTGAAATACACAGAATTCATCACCATCATTCATTTCAGTGCAAAATGATGGTTTGTATAACTTTCTTTCACCTAATTTTTTACTACTCCCATATGCTAGGACAAGAAAACAAAGTCTCACTGCCATTTGCATTCACATTTTATTTTTGTGGATGAGATTAGCCTCATTCTAGAACTCATATTGCAATTTTCCTTTTGCCATATTGTGTTCTCTTATTTTTCTCCTGCAAGGTACACTTTAAAGACGGATGGACTGTCAATAAAGCCCATAGGTAACCGTCTGTAGGCAAGTTGTTGTCCTTTGTACGTGAAAGCAAACATGTCCTGTGAGTCTCTGTGCAGGGGCACAGAGAAAAAGGCATTGGCAAGGTCAATGCATTTGAAAAACTTGTGTTCAGAGCTTATTGCATTCAACATAGTGTATGGATTTGGCGTAGCATAATTCATTGGAACCACAAGTTTATTTACAGCTCTGAGATAATGAACCATCCTATAATCAGGTTTTCCTGCCTTTGGAACTGGATTTATGGGCGTGTTCCAGGAAGATTGAGTGGGAGTTAAAACTCCAGCTTCCAAAAGTCCATGAATGGTTTTCTCAATACCACTGACTTGCTGCTGTGTGAGTGGGTAATGGGCTCGATACACAGGCACAGCCCCCTCACGCAAAGAGATCATGACTGGGTCCACTGTGAGTAATCCCACGTCCGTAGGACAAGTAGACCAAAGAGATGAAGGCAAACTGTCTAACAATGTTTGTGTCAGTGGATGATCAGTGTTTTCTCTTGTGATTTCTGTTCAGTAAACACTTTTCCAGTGTTAATGTGAGCTGTGAATTGTGCTCAATAGCGTAGCATTGTGTTGAATGGGAAAACTGCAAATGTCCATTCTGTGTAGGCATCCAGTCAGTAGCCTTTATTCAGCTGTTAACCATAGGACTGTAAGATTTGAGTCTTATAGACTCTAGTTACTTTATCAGTTTTAGTTACCTCTCATGCCTTTAGTTCCCTTTAGTTACCTTTCATCCCTTTATCTTGTTTATGCATATTACAGCTGTATTTATGATTGTCCAGAACTACTGAGCTTTGGCTATTCTTAATACATTTATTTTCCTTGCTTATACATCTTTCAATTGTATTGATGAGAATCAAGTAGAATCTGCCCACTTTGAATGCTGTAACTTCTGTGTAGAGACTAGATGTCTGCATCTCTTTGAGACCAGACAGCCTATTTACATTTTAGCAAAGGCCTGTTTTACAATCACACCTTGACCCACTTAGCATATTCCAAGCTTTGCTTTGTCTTGGGATGCCCTGCAGAGGCCGGGGGCTCACCACCTGAGAGACACACACGCGCGCGCACACACACACACACACACACACACACACACACACACACCTAGTGTAGATCACCTTCCAGCAAGGAGGTGTGAGCTCCTGCTCACACCAAATGACCAATAGGATTACAATGCATGAATTGTTGTACCTTTGTTTAGGGCGGAGCAGCCCAAGAAAATAAAATGTATTGTAAGACCTTAATTCGAGGTCAGTGGATGGAACTCCTTCGGGAGCGCTGTCTCTCTGATCCCAGCACTGTAAGGCCTACCTGTGATCAAACATGCAGTAAACTTTCCGCTGATTTTAAACAGTCCTCTCCTGTCGTCACTTCTCGTGCTTCCAACAAAAGAATTGGGTTAATTTCTAACAAAGAGGTTAGATTCTAACAGGACCAAGGTTTTTTGCATCAGCTCCATCTCTCACTAACAAAGTGATGTGAGGAGCAGCATTTTCAGACAACATGTACAAGTTTTGAAAGTCATTTGGTAGGTCAATCAGAGCTGCCACTCCTTCAGGCCCAACATACAGTTTTTTCACATCAACTGTATTTTTCCTCTCAGACATCTCTATCCTCTGGATAAAGCCATCCCAGAGAGCATCAAAATCATCATTTTCATCACCACACAAGGAATAAGTACAATGCATCAGATCAGCAGGTTCTGTGTACTTGTGAAGGATTGAAATCCATGCAAGCCATAAATTGAATG
Organism: Monopterus albus; assembly: GCF_001952655.1. NCBI lineage: Eukaryota > Metazoa > Chordata > Actinopteri > Synbranchiformes > Synbranchidae > Monopterus > Monopterus albus. The sequence continues at coordinate 882,009 of NW_018128063.1, read as the reverse complement.
TATGTACAAGATCAGTGTTCTCAGGAGAATTTACAAGTCCCCACCAAATGTCAGCTGAAGGATCAAGATGCATATCAACACCAGAGGGTGTGGTCTGCAACATCTGTCTGAATGTGGCTTTTGGAGTCGCACACCTTTGAACAGAACCATCTGGAAAAGTGATGTCGACATGGCACAATCATCATGGTAACATTCAGAGAACACAAAATATCACATGCAAGAAGATTAACGGGACAGGATGGAGAAAGTAGAACTGAATGATGAAATGAGAGATTGTTCCACCTACAAGGAACTTCTTCAGAGAATGGCCACTCCTCTGTCAAACCTGAGAAACCAATAACAGATGTAGTACGCTGTGAACGTGGGAGTGGTGAGTTTCAAGTAGAGTACCTTGCTCCTGAGTTGATCAAGCACAAATGATCTCGACCGTTGATAGTCACTCTGACTAGTGGTTCAAGAAACATCGTCTGTGGGCTCAGAGAATCACCTGTTACAGACTTTCGGCAGCCCTATTGCTGAGGCATTTGATTAGATCCAGGTGCCTGATATTGAGCTGAAGGTGAACATGGTATAACATTAGCAACCTGAGAAGGACGTGCTCCTGCTGGTCCTGGCACCTGCTGATAAAGAACTGGGCAGTTTCGCGCCCAGTGTCCTCTCTTGTGACAAATCAGACATCTGTCATCTCTCACAAGAGTTCTCCTGTTTGCCCTGGAGCCTTGACCACGTGCTCGTGGTCTGCCACGATTCTGAAAGCCGCAACTCACGGGTTGTGAATTTCATGAGTAGGACTGAGGCTGTCCAGGTGCAGGTGTTTGTGCGTTGTGTAAAAAAGCAGAAGGCTGCGCATACTGCTGTGTAGCACCGGCAAACATCTGCTTATCTGCAGCTTTCTGTGCATTAACTGTATCTCTCATCTCTTTAAGCTGTGCTTTTGTCAGCTGTGCTTGTAAGGAGGAGAGTTCATTTTCGTCTTTTTCTTTAGCTTCTTTGTCGTTATCAATATACTGAATGATATAGGCTGACCACTGCTCAAAGGGGAGAGCAGTTAAGCCTATCACTTGTTTCAACAGCTGTTGGATATGAACAGAAAGGGAAGACTCAACAAGACTGCGGAATAGTAAACCGTCGCAGGATCTTCACCACTGTGTCTTGAAGAGTGAAAGGCGTATACGTCATTGAAACTCCACCCTGCGCTGTCTCAGTTTGGAGAAGTGGCATTTGAGTAGCAGGTCTCTCCAAACAATCATGTATATTGCCTCTCTGTTTATCCTTATGTTGTGAAGAGGAAGCATACAGCTTATCATCCTTACTACTGTCCCCACTGGAACATTCACTTTTAGTCATAGCTGGCACTGCCGCATGACTGACATGCTTCTTCTTCCCTCTCAGACAACTAGCAGAATCAGCACCACAACCAGAACTATGAGTTTTCACTGAAACACCACATGCTTTTTGCAACTTCTTCACAGGGTCTGAATCTGCTGAAGCACTATCATGGCCAGAAGCGCAAGCTTTATCACTGAGCGTGGCAGTCTGTGCCTCAGACTCCGCTTTAACACCGTCCAAATATCGTTGCACCCCACGAAAGTCGCTTTCACTGCCAGGATAAGCAGCTGTCTGTAATATTCCCCCGTGGACAACAACCAGTGGCGAAATCTGTTGATTACTCACAACAGGTGTAACTAATGGCATCTGATGTGATGCATTACTGTTAAACTTTGTCTCCCAGCTCCCTTCATGCAGAGGAGCCAGAGAGGGAGGAGGGGGTGAGAGTGTCTCTGTGTGTCCTTGAGCTTGTTGCAGGCTGTTATCTACGTCTCTATGTGTTGTGTGTGTCACTGGAAAGAATAGCAGGCATATGTGCCTCATTCACGCTGGCTGTAACTTTCTCAATTTTTTCAAATTCAGCCAAAAAGCAGAGACAGTCCTGAAGAAATGACTCACAGTGTTTAGCCTCTGTTTTGTGTTTCTGTAATAAAAACGCTCGACTATGGTGCAGACGTACCTTGGCAGCTGACAGTGCTGCTTGTTTAATATACAGTCTTAGAGCTCTCTCTTCTGGGGGAGCTTTGTCATAGGTATTGAACCTGCCTTTTTCACTCATTTTTTCAGACCATAATGTAAAACGCTGTGTTTCACTACCGTGCTGACTTGGATGCAATGTGCCCAGCCATTTGTTTAAGAGCTGATACAAAATAGCACCTACAGACCCTGGTTTGCATTTCTGCCAGTCCTGAATAATATTTCAATCAGCCATATTGAATGATATGTATGCCACACATGACGCTGTCCGTTATGAGAGCTCAAGCCCAGTGGATCAGCTGAACTGCGAAGCTCCTACACCAGACTAATTCTGGTGCGTGCAGTTCCTGGGGGTTTTTTCCCAGCCGATTGATGCTGTTTTATCTCAGTAAGGACAGCCACCACCCTAAGACTAATACAGTTCCCCAGTAAGCCTGTTCCACCCGGACCAAATACACAGCTGCACAAGGCGCGTTGAATCACAGCAAATTCTCAGAACTGAACCTATGTGTCTGGCTCTGATACGACTGTGAACAATGTTTAATCAGCCTGTTATGCAGTTAACCACCCCCACATTTTCACAGAAAACAACAAACTGGCCATTTCCCTGTGCCGTTCATTACGTCTGGAATTTACCAGAGATCATCTATTCAGTCAAGATGACTCTCTGCCTGTGCTCCAGCCGGAGGCAAATCAAAAAGAGATCACACTTTTGGGGAGACAAACTGCTATTAGGTAGCAGAATTTCACTTATAAAATGTGAATTTTATGTCCCTCATTGGTATCAAATTCTGTAATCAACGGCACTCATTCTCTATCCCTCAAAGTGAGACTCTGTGCTTGTTAACTGTTACGTGTGTCAGTGAATAGATCAGCACATCATTCCAAAACAAATGTGTTTTATTATCCTTACTGCTTTGAATCCAATTTAAAGCGTCGAGAGTAGGCAGTCCACACATCAACAAAATTTAGTAAAGTTCAATGTGCAGGCATTTATGTATAACAAAGGTTCCCGCTTGCCTTGTTTCTGGTCGACCAGTTGATGTGTGGGACCGCAGCACAGCTCGAAAGAAAATAGCACCTACAGACCCTGGTTTGCATTTCTGCCAGTCCTGAATAATATTTCAATCAGCCATATTGAATGATATGTATGCCACACGTGACGCTGTCCGTTATGAGAGCTCAAGCCCAGTGGATCAGCTGAACTGCGAAGCTCCTACACCAGACTAATTCTGGTGCGTGCAGTTCCTGGGGGTTTTTTCCCAGCCGATTGATGCTGTTTTATCTCAGTAAGGACAGCCACCACCCTAAGACTAATACAGTTCCCCAGTAAGCCTGTTCCACCCGGACCAAATACACAGCTGCACAAGGCGCGTTGAATCACAGCAAATTCTCAGAACTGAACCTATGTGTCTGGCTCTGATACGACTGTGAACAATGTTTAATCAGCCTGTTATGCAGTTAACCACCCCCACATTTTCACAGAAAACAACAAACTGGCCATTTCCCTGTGCCGTTCATTACGTCTGGAATTTACCAGAGATCATCTATTCAGTCAAGATGACTCTCTGCCTGTGCTCCAGCCGGAGGCAAATCAAAAAGAGATCACACTAATTGGGGAGACAACTGCTATGAGGTAGCAGAAATTCACTTATAAAATGTGAATTTTACGTCCCTTATTGGTATCAAATTCTGTAATCCATGGCACTCATTCTCTGTCCCTCAAAGTGAGAGTATGTGCTTATTAACTGTTACATGTGTTAGTGAACAGATCAGCACATCATTCCAAAACAAATGTGTTTTATTATCCTTACTGCTTTGAATCCAATTTAAAGCGTCGAGAGTAGGCAGTCCACACATCAACAAAATTTAGTAAAGTTCAATGTGCAGGCATGTATGTATAACAAAGGTTCCCGCTTGCCTTGTTTCTGGTCGACCAGTTGATGTGTGGGACCGCAGCACAGCTCGAAAGAGACCCAGGAAGTCACTCTTCCGTCTCGGATCCCAGCCAATTCAGAACCAAATGTTGGATGTACAGCTCAGCCAGGCACGGATTACGGCAGCATTTGTTGGTCAGGGACCCCGGACCATTCGTCTGAGAGTTTAACCAGCACACGGCGGCAAGGCACCATCTGTTGGACCCAGTTCTTTTCACCGTTAACTCTGAGAGACGAAGCAGTCCGAGTAACTTCAAAACAGTGATGATTTATTCAAAGGATCACAGGTAAAATTAACATTACACGCTCAGGTATCTTGCACCTCCAAACTGCACGCAGGCA
>NW_018128063.1:858274-868195 GCF_001952655.1 Monopterus albus | reverse complement strand
TTACACATACGGCATACATATAGATGTCACTGCAATAAAAAACCTGCTTATACGCTGTAACCCTTTTTGTGTTTTTAGTTCATTTTTCCTTAAAGTACTCAGCTCTGTAGTTTACCCTTGAGGGAGTGGTTTTGGAGGGGACCTCTCACCTCTTGAAACGACAGGTAGCTTCATCTGGGGAAAATGGGACATTGATTTAGGTTGACACGATTTTGGTCGTGTCAAAAGGGGGAATTGTTAGGTATTTTTAGTCAGATAGACATTGGTTAGACACTTTATGTATTAGAAATGTTTAGTGTAGACAGGATGTCTAGCTCAGGCTGTTAAATGCTTAGGCATTCCCATAAGGGTACTCCAGGTTGTTCAGGTTCAAGGATAACTAGATAGAAAGAAAGTTGATTACTGTTAGGAGACAGAAGGTTTATTGTTATTTTGATGACGTGTTTAACCATAATCGTAGTCATAATGTTTTCTTATGCTTAATGTCATGTCAGAATGTCTCAGATACACACCACATAATCAATGGGCATTCACACATTGATTTTCTTCATGCTTTGACTACTGCTATGGCCAGCTGCAAAGCTGGCACCGGGAGACGTCACGGTTTGGCGTCTCTGAGTAGTGTGGGGCTAGCCCAAAGTGATATAATGTATAGGCCTGTTATGGTTCGGGGCTTTTCATCTACCAGCTGCCTGCGTGCATTTTGGAGGTGCAAAGACTCCTGAGCATGTAATGTTAATTTTTTTTACCTGTGATCATCACTGTTTTGAAGTTACTCGGACTGCTTCGTCTCTCAGAGTTAACGGTGAAAAGAACTGGGTGCAACACTATCAAGCTCCTTTCTTATGGAACCCACTCCCAGTCTCAGTTCGGGAGGTGGACACCCTCTCTACCTTTAAGATTAGACTTAAGACTTTCCTTTTTGATAAAGCTTATAGTTAGGGCTGGATCAGGTGACCCTGAGCCTTCCCTTAGTTATGCTGCTATAGGCCTAGGCTGACTGCTGGGGGGGCCCATGATGCTCTGAGTTTATCTCCTCCCCTCCCCTTTCCTCTCTCTCTATGCTTTTATATGCCACCATTACACATCACTAACTTTGTGTCTCCCCTCTCCTGTAGTGTGTCCTCTCTGTACATTTCAGCAGGTTGCCCTGGCTATGGAGCTCCATGTATCTGATGCGCAGTCACTGGCCACATCAACCTAACCAGTGTTTGATTGTTTGTTGTGTCCTGTTGCTTTTCTTCTTTTCTCTCTCCTCTATCCACTCACCCCAACCGGTCGAGGCAGAAGGCCGCCCACCAAGAGCCGGGGTCTGTCAGAGGTTTCTTCCGTTCAAGGGAGTTTTTCCTCCCCACTGTCGCCAAGTGCTTGCTCAAGGGGGATTTGCTGGGTTTTCCCTCTGTAATAATAGTGATAACAGTAAGGTCTAGACCTTACTTTGTAAAGTGTCCTGAGATGACTTTTGTTGTGATTTGGTGCTATACAAATAAAATTTCATTTGATTTGAATGCCTTCAGAAAAAAGTGAGCTAGTGAGTATGATAAATGGGCCAGTTGGTCATCTCAGGTTGTAGGCCCCATGACAAAGCAGAACTTGGAATATGCTAAGCGGGTCTAGGTGAAGGTGCAAAAGAGGCTAACAGGTCTTTGTTAAAATGTAAAATAGGCCATCTGGTTACTTGAAGATACAGACATCTTGCCTCTACAGAATTTGCAGTATACAGTTCCAAAGTTTCACTCAGTAGAATACAGTAGTCATCAATACAGTTTTAATATGTATAAGCAAGAAAAATAAAGGTATGAAAAGTAACTAAAAGAAAATGAAGAACTGAAAAGTAACTAAAGGAAACTAAAATTATGAAAAATAACTAAAGCTTTTAAAGTAACTAGAGCCTATAAGAATCAAATCTTACATAAGCACAGCTCATTTGCTTGTCTTTTTTCTGAGTCTGTTGTTCATAAAGTAGATAGAATAGAATAGAATGTTTTAAAGCAGTAATTTAATGGCATGTATGAAAGTTGACCCTCTCTTTTCTCCCCTCACTACGAGCACACAGCGGATGTTGCAAATGTTTTGTATATCTGGGTTGAACATATTCACCACTCTCACTTTTGTCAGACTTCTGTGATTCACAAGAAAACCAGGAGACACAGCAAACATACTGTATATAGGCAGTGTGCGCACACACACACACACACACACACACACACAAGGAACACACATTCACACAGGCCAATGCACTGTTTGACCTACTGCAGAGAAGTAACATAAAATAACTAAATTAAGGCACATAATGCACTCATACAAAAAGTGTTTGTATGCATTTGAGTGTCGTAGAATGTGCATGCATGGTAACCATCTTTCCACTCTCTTTCTCTGTCTTCCTGGTGTCAGATTAGATTTAGGAATTGGAAGTTGAAGATAGAAAGAGAGAGAAAGGTCTAAAATGTCTGCATGGGCTGTGTGACCTGTCAGTGGTTATGGTTAGAGTGCTCTCTGTATGTGTGTATGTATGTATGTATGTGTGTGTGTGTGTGTGTGTGTGTGTGTGTGTGTGTGTACATACATGCATGCGACTAGGTTGCCCTGAAGCTGCAGATTTGATCTTTGCAGAGGCTAACATCTGCCACCTGTCATTTTAGCAAGATTGATGACAGCTACCAGACTGGAGGGGTGAGGAAGAGGATGAGGAAGGGGTGAGGAAATATCTAGGACAGTGGAGAAGGACACAATAAAGGGGAGTCAGAGGGCTGGTGGTAATGGACAGGTCACAATGGGGTCATGTAAAAGGCAGCAGGTTAGACAACTATCTAGCCTTGAATGTTTCACTGAGCTTTTATAGTGTTATTAGCTTTTATAAAGTTGTAATCTGACTTGTGTGCTGTGCAGACACTGATCTGGGGGGCCTTTGTTTGGTGATTTTACTGGAGATTTTTTTTTTTTCCACTTTTCTTGGAAGTTTTGAGTCCAAGTTCTTTCCTTTTGCCTCATTGTATTCTTGGAATTTCAAGTCTTGATCATTTCTTGCTCAGTAGTTTGAAAATAGTGGCCACATAAAGTAAACTCTGATTTGGTGACACATAATATTTTTACCTTGGTCTTTCTTTTCAACTCATAAGGGTCACATTTACCTGAAAGGGGCCCAAACTCAAATTAGAGTGCAAGCACAAGTACAGGCCAGAAATGGCACCACTGGTTTTAGCTCACTCCTGGCACATTGTAGACAATAATGTACTGTTAGTAGAAAAAATACAGCATCAACAAGTGATTTGACATCTTTCATAACTGACATGTCTGATCAAAGTTCTACACCCGTAAATGAGTAGAAGTGACAACAAGAAATTGCATGTAGGTATGTAGTACAGCTCTTTGGCATGTTGTATTAGCCACTCAGTTAATTAAAAGTTGACATGCATGATGTGATCATGTGGAGGTGCAATAATTGCAATACAACAAGCTAAAATAAACAGTGACACTACTGTGTGTCATTTGGGTTATTCTGGCTGTCAGAAACGTAGCTCATAATGTTTATTCATCCAAGTAACAAGCAGTAAATTGAGAGTAATCACAGAGCCGCTCTTACCATCATGAATAGTCACTTGTTACAGTAATAGCATATACAAATATGTCAGAGGACCTAGAGTAGCAAACTGAGTTAGAGGAGGTATATTTAGAGAGGTACATGTCAGAGGGAAGAAAGAAACACCAAAGTGATCCAGGGTGTAAAGGGCAGTGATGTTATGACAACCATAAATTGACTCTACAACAGCTTGGCTCTAGCAGTAGAATTTGGGCTCAATGGTTGTGATACTCTCTTACTCACTTTATAATGAGATGACTGCTGATGAATGCTGGGTCATTGCAGCGGCAGATAGCATATAAATAAAACTAATACAAATATAGTATTGAAAAATATACAGTAAGCAAGTTTATCAATGCAGCACATTAGGCATGATACTGAAATAAGTAAGCAAAGCAGTAGAGACAAAAGGAACATTCATTAAGCAGGAAAAAATACAATCATAGAGACAAAGCATTCACACTCTACTGTATGTTCTCAGCATACATGTCTGTCTTCTTATTATGACCCAGTGCCAGCAATTTCCGCGGCTGGAGGCATTATGTTTTTGCGTTGTCTGTCCATCCATCCGTTCATACAATTATTGTGAACATGTCAGAAACAACTTGAGGGAATTTCTTATAATATGGCTCAAGTGTCTACTTGAACTCAAGGATGAACTGAATAGATTATGGTGGTCAAAGGTCAGTGACCTCACTTCTGTTCAATATCCATGAATTTGACTAGTTGGTGGAAGCCTAGAACCGCAAAGTGGTAACTCTAGTTAATTCAGATTTAAAGTATCATTAATTATTTCTGGTCAATTACAACATATTGTTAGCATTGAAACTGTTGTAGTGAGGAACAAAGAAGTGCTGGCCAACAAAGAAGGGACTGCTTTTTTCTAATGATCCGTTTTTGCAAATTCAGTACAAATCACATCAACACCAATTGTACTGCCTCCATGAAATAGCCATAAGCTTGCATTCCAAAGTCCGACATGACAAAAGCTCTCACCTTTTCCTGCAAACTTGGCTTTTATATATCTCCAGATTCACTGCTAGTCATATACAGCATATGGAAGCATACAACCTTAAACAGTGTTACAGGGAGACTTTGTGTGGAAAAATGTTGTTTGCTTAAGTAGTGTGGTAGGTGACTGACTGAATCAAGTTTTCCCCTCATAGATTACCATAGCTTTATGTCCTTTCCAGCCCTTAGAGAGTTGATGCAGAGACTGACAGTAGACTCAATGTTTGGTAGCTTTGATTTTAGAAAGGTTTGCTGCTGCAGAATGGTTAGTATATGCAACTTTTAATACATGATATTGAAAGCAATTGCTAACTTTAAAAACTTTTATCTCCAGGTTATTTATTTCCACTACTGTCATGGTACAAGTCAGTCAAATATTGTTTATTTACTGTATGAATTATCATAGTTTTTGAGTTTATAGGTTATCAGCTTTATATAGCCAAGAGTTTAATATTTTGGGATAATGAAACATAATATGCCCTGTACTCTTGTGGCCTGAAAGATGTGCAATACCTAGAACATCAAAACTAAACATACTAAATACTTATAGAAATCCAGACTCAGTATATACTGTACCTGAAGTGAAATAACTGAACTTTGTGGAACTAGTGTGAACACCGAGAAGAATTAACCTTAAATTAGTGTCATGTTTCTGTGTGTTGTGTTTGATATTCACTCTCCTTTTAGCTTTGTTTTGGTCTCCATCATAGACTGTATATAAAGATGGACAACACACCCAAGCACTTCCTGCCTCTATGCAAAGTTGAAGCCAAAATATCACCTATATGGGGGCAGTCATCTTACTTTTGTGATGCATTTTACAATGAGATTCTGAATGAGAATGCTGTGCTCTAGTTCTCACCGAGACCTGGCTTTCTGACAGAGTTCCAGACTCAGCGATTCAGCTACAAACACACACTCTACATCAAAGCAATCGCACTGCCACTTCAGGCAAAGTAAAGGGAGGTGGTGTGTGTGTGTGTTTATTAATAACCCATGGTGTGGAGATGTACGGACTGTTTATAAACACTGTTCGCCAGACGTAGAATTTTTATTGCTGAAATGCTGCCCCTACTATCTAGCCAGAGAGCATAGTGCTGTGTATGTTAGCTCAAGAGCTAATCCCTCTGTGGCTTTCAGCAAACTCTATGATGTCATCAACGCGCTAGAGACAGCTTACCCCGATGCTGTATTTATCACTGCAGGCAACTTTAACCAGTGCAATTTACAGACTGTACTCCCATAATATTACCAACATGTGAACATTCCCACCTGGGGCAAGAACACTCTGGATCATGTTTACAGTAACATACGTGGTGCATACAGGGCTGCACCCCACCCTCACTTTGGATGCTCGGCGTGCTTCCAACAAAAGAATTGGGTTAAGTTCTAACACTGCTATGGACCGCAAGCGCCTGCAAAAAGTGGTAAAGACTGCGGAGAAGATCACTAGGACTCCACTGCCCTCTCTGCAGAGCATTTACCACCGCAGGGTGCGTAGGAAAGCTGCCTCCATCCTCAAAGATCCCACCCACCCCCAGCACGGACTGTTCGCCTCCCTGTCCTCTGGCCGGAGGTTCAGAAGTGTGAAATGCAGGACCACTAGACTGAAAAACTCTTTCTTTCCCTCTGCCATCAGACTCCTAAACAGCTGAGGAGTTTATTACCAGGAAATATGTGATGTATATGTGTTTACATTCTGTTTGCACATGCATAATTGCACAATGACTGTTGACTGCTGCACATGCTGCTGCCATGCAGCATACATTCTGTTATATTCTTGTATATTTTTTTTCTACTATATTGCTGCATCTGCGCTGCTTAAAGTGCCTTAGATTTTGTGTTATTTATTTATCTACTTTATATTTCATTTGTATTTTGTGGCATTCATGTGGACGGCAAAGTAAGAATTTCATTGTACAGGGAAACACGTTTCCTAACTGTGAATATGACAAAATAAACACTTTGAACTTTGAGATTCTGTGCAGTAGTGACCAGAGGTGCAGCTGCTGTATCAAGCCACCAATCAAAGGTGTCAAATCATTCAAAGTATGCCCCATTTTATATCATCAAATAACTTATTAAAAACAACTGATCAGAAAAATTACCACTTGCACACAAGAGACGAGGCAGTCCAAGTAACTTCAAAACAGTGCTGATTTATTCAATGAACACAGGTAAAAATTAACATTACACGCTCAGGTATCTTGCACCTCCAACATGCACGCAGGCAGCTGAAAGATGAAAGACCCCAAACCCAACAGGCCTATACATTATATCACTTAGGTTGGGCTAGCCCCATACTAACAGGAACGCCAAACCGTGACGTGTCCCGATGCCAGCTTTGCAGCTGACCATGGCAGTAGTCAAAACATGAAGAAAATCAATGTGTGTGTGTCTGTTGATTGTGGTGTGTAGCTAAAAACATTCTAACACGACCTCTAGTGACATGTCATGACATTAAACATAAGAAAATATTATGGCTATGGCTACAGTTATACACATCATACTAACAATATTAAACATCCTGTCTGCTGACAGTCAGACTTTTCTGTCTAGTTATCCTTGACCATAAGCATCCTGCAGCATTCATGAGAATGACTAACTAGACATCCTGTCTACTCTAAACATTTCTAATACAACAAGTATCTGACCAATATCTATCTGACTAAAAATACCTAACAATATACAGTCTATTGTGTCCACCAACGTCTGTGGGAACCATATGTCTCTTTAGCTGGATAGTCCTCCATTTAATTTTCAACATGCTGATAGCTAACTAGCTAGCTAGCTGGGAATTGTCTCTGAAGTGACAGACTGGTGATAATTGTTTGCTGCTTGTTACTTGGCAAGTTTTGGGTCATAAATCCAAATAATGAGCTAAAAGATGCTAAATATTAGGTGATAATTCTTGTTCCTATGTCTGACTCTTTTCACATGATATACAATATGACTCATTGTTACATTTTTTTTGTTTTAAAGGCATGCCTTGAAATATTGTAATTTAGACCCTTCAGTTTCTTATTTCAAAATTTGTAACATTTAATGCCACCTACAGACTAATCAATTGCATCCTACGTTAGCACAGTCAGGTAGCATTCTGGATTAGTATGCTGCCCATGACAACATACTGGGGATGGAAAAAAAAGAAAAAGACTACAATTTTTACATTGCAATCATCTTTGCTCCATTCTCTTTTCATTTGTTTCTCGGTGTGTCCACAGGGACAAGTCCCTGACCGCTGTACAGTACAGCTGGAAAAAAAAAAAAAAGTGAAAACCTAATTAACTCCAGAGTGGAGATATTATCCAAACAGACAGCAAGAGAAGCTACACTTGTTTAAAGCCCAGTCAGTGCAGGTCATGCTCCATGAATTATTCAAGTTGGCTGCCAGTTTGCAGAGTGAGTTTTAAGTGGACAATGACCCTGTGCACACTCATTTAGCCTGCGCCTCAGCTAACAAGGCTAAGTATTCACTGACTCTCCACTATCCACCACTAACAAGCTAATGGAATTTCAATCAAGAGGATGCATTGAATGGCTTAACATGGGCGAGCCTGGCTCTTGCCCTCTACACACACATATATCAATATTCAATTAGGTCTGTGGGTTTTTTAGCCTGGCCTTGTTAAGTAAGAAGTTGTGTAAAGGGAATGCTTTCTAAGGCCAAAAGGCTAGTTCCAACCAGAGGCCAATAACTTAAATAGATGTCAGTAACTTCCTCTGTAATCACAACCTTGGCTCAGATAAAAAGAGGTGTTTGGGAAAAAGTAGCAACTCACAGTTAACGATTAATCAGGTGTAACATTGTGAGCGTGGTGTTTTAGTATATCACTAGCGTGGTGCAGAACAAAATTATCTATGTAGTAATACTGCTTGCAAACCAATGATGATAAGATGATGTTAGGGGGTAGGACTAGATAAGTCTAACTTCTTCCTACTCCGTTCAAGCATGTACTAGGTATAAGCAAATTGATAATATACTTGTGGATATGTGTGGAATTATGTGTGTTGACATATTGACTGTTGTTACATGTTTGAAAGAATAAATCAAATCAAATCAAAAAATCAAACAGTTCATTGTAGAAGAATATGGTTCATACACCTAGAACTGACATGACTAATGTGCTACAGGCAAGGATTATTAAAAATAATCATCCATTTTAGGATCCACGGACACTTAAAGCATTACATTCATTTACATAAATGTTTAAAGGAAAAAAAGGAGTTAATCAAATTAATGCTGTATTATAAAATGTATTTTAAACACAATGCCATAGTGCAGAATGGGTCAGTTGAATTTGACAGCAAAACACACTGGCTTTACTTCTGTGAATCAGAGCTGCATTTAACAATGGTGATTACACACTGGAGCAGGTTTATCAACCATATACACAGTTCACTCTCATATAGAAAGGCCTACTGTATATCAAAGTGTTAATGTGTAGATAGTGAGATATATATACAGATATGTATGGCCATGTACTCAAACACATCCTGACTATTCCTCACCGGCCAGTGATGTGAAAGGAATACTAACATTTAAACATGCTAGGCTGTGTGAGTATTCCAAGTTTAAAGTAGAGTTCCAGTCTGTCTGAAAAGTCACATGGACTGTATTTTATATAGCGCTTTCTCACAGTGTGTTGCACTGGCCAAAGCGCTTTACAGAAGATCATATGGGGCAAGAAACACTTGCAGTCAAATGATTACTGTAAGGATTCTCAGCCATTTGGATTGTCTCTAGCCAAAAAGTCCTCCAGCCTATACAACCCACATAGGCTGACCAATAGCAGCATCTCCTGAGATAGTGGCACTATGTTGCCAGGCGGAACTGCAAGAACTTTGCTAACAATGAATGACACCATACTACGGCAAGCTAAACAGACTTTTGCCATCAAGGAAACTGTCATAAACACAACAGCAAACACAGTGCACCTCTGTTGTCATGGAAACTGCCATAAATATGCGGTTACCATTATGAAACAGCCATGATTTTATTATGTTTTGTCATCTTTTGGTTAAGCTTAGGAATGAAGAGTACTGGTAAAACACACATTACACCCTGGATTTGAACCCCCGGGGCAACATTTTGTTTTGTCCACCTAGCCATCCACCAAGCCATCCACCATGCCCCCCCCACCCCAACAGTGACTTTCAGTCTTTTTATGCTATGTCGCCTAACTTAGTTCTTTGCTTGTGTCATAATCACTATGGTCGCTAGATGTTCCCAAACCATAATATGTTAACTGTTGTGTAACCTGCTGGCACACATGACCTACAGAGTTTTTTTTTTTTTTTTTTTTTTTTTTCAAGGGAAAAAATTTTGG
>NW_018128063.1:843075-857884 GCF_001952655.1 Monopterus albus | reverse complement strand
ACTGTCTGCTGAAGTCTGTACTTGTCCTGTTTGGCTGCTGAGCCAAACCAGACAGTGATGGAGGTGCAGAGAACAGATGATTCCTCTGTAGAACTGTACCAGCAGCTCCTGGGGCAGGTTGAACTTCCTGAGCTGGTGCAGGAAATACATCCTCTGCTGTGCCTTCTTGATGATGGTCCTGATGTTGGACGTCCACTTCAGGTCCTGGGAGACAGTGAAGCCCAGGAACTTGTAGGACACATGTGTCAAATTCAAGGCTCGCGATGGAATTGTCTTTGGCCCACATGATAATTTCTAATTATTATTAGATTTGGCCTGCTGGTATATTGACCACACTATTAGAACTGCAAATCCCACAATGCACTGCTAGTGCAACGGCACGTCCATCAAAGGCCCACGAACGCGAGTCCCTTTCCCGCTTGTTTGTCGGCAGCCTGATCGAGTGAGTTAGCTTACCTGTGGTCAACTTTCAGCTAGCGTTACCCCTCTCCCTGAAAATGGCTAAACGGAAGGTGGACTTTGAAAACAGGGGTTGTCAAATAAGGTGGGAGACAGAGTTCACAGATATGAAGGGAAAAGCTGTTTGTCTTCTGTGCGGAGACAGTTTGGCTGTAATGAAAGAATATAACATAAGAAGACACTACGAAAAGAAACACAGACAAGTACAAGGATTTGGACATGAAACAAAGGCTCCAGAAGATAGAAGAATTGAAAAGAAGTCTGATGTCACAGCAGGATGTTCAGAAATGTCAAATCACAAAGCGAGGCTGCTGTAACGGCTAGTTTTATTGTGGCAGCAGAGATTGCAAAATCAGCCCGACTATTTACAGAGGGAAAATTTGACAAAAAATAATAAAAATAAAAGGCAAGCATTTTTAAATGTGAGCCTGAGCAGAAACACTGTTGCTGATCATGTAAATCAGCTCGCCACCAATCTACAACAACAACTGATGGGAAAGGGAAAGGATTTCATAGCATACTCCCTGGCTGTGGATGAGAGCAACGACACTTCTGACACTGCCCAGCTATCAGTCTTTATCCGTGGGGTGGATTCAAGTCAGTGCGTAACAGAGGAACTTTTGGGATTACACTCAATGCATGGCACAACTACGGGAAAGGATATCTTTTAGGAGGTATCCAAATGTGTGAATGAAATAGTGCTGCCTTGGGATAAACTTGTGGGCTTGACCACAGATGGAGCACCCGCGATGCGAGGTCAAAAGAGTGGAATGGTTGGCAGGATCCAGGAGAAGATGCGAGAGGAAAACGGCGCAGGTGAACTGACAACTTATCACTGCATCATTCATCAGGAATCACTGTGTGGCAAATCCTTGAAAATGGAACATGTTATGAGCACCATAACACAAGCAGTTAACGTCATAAGAGGTTTAAATCACCACTAGTTCCAGTCTTTTCTGGAGGAGTTAAGTTTAGAATATGGTGACTTGCCCTATCACCCAGAGGTGCGGTGGCTAAGCCAAGGAAAACTGTTGAAAAGATGTTCCGAGTTGCGCGAGGAGATCTGTGAGTTCATGGAAAGCAAAGGGAAAGACACAACAGAGTTCCGGGGCAAAAAGTTTCTGTGTGACATCATGAGCCATCTCAGTGCACTCAATCTGCAGCTTCAGGGGTGCGACCATTTGATCACAGACATGTACGCTTCAGTGAGGGCTTTTAAAACCAAGCTGCGCCTATGGGAGCTGCAGATGCTACAAGAAAACTTGAGCCATTTTTCGTGCTGCCAAACCATGAAAGAGCATGTCTCTACCACTGTTCCCCAGTACACAGTCACACAGAAGTCGTCTAACTGAGGAACACCTTCACTCAATCCTGAGGATCTACTCAGCTCAGAGCATGACCCCAGACATTGATGAACTTGTATCCAAGATGAGACACCAAGTGTCTGGCTCAGAAGATCGTACTTAATTGAATTAAAAAGTGTAAAAGCATAATTACATAAATAATAATTACACAAATGTACAAGATTGATTGTATAATGGTCAAGTAGAAAAGTGCAGTTATTGTTCAGTTGAATTGTTTAAAGTGCAGTTATTTTATTGTGTATTTGTTAAAGTTTAAGGTGTGGTTATTTTTTTTATTGTTCATTTTTCTTGTTTGTTTAGTCGGCCATGTTCAGGTCTCCTCCTCAGAAATGTATTACAGAGCAGCAAACTGAGCTTTAATGCATGTTTATTTATTTTTACTTGCTACTACAGGGCATCTGATTTTTCTTTGAAGTAAATTCATTTCTGGCTGTTGTTGGTCTGTAGAAAATGTTTTCACTTTAAATTATTCTGAAAACACTGCATAAAGAGCCATAAGAAATGAACGCAACGGATTTTTCATTTATTTAATGATTGATGTTGTTTCATAGGAAATAACTTCTGTTCAGTGTTCAGGTTCAATATATTCAATAAGGTCATTTCAATTTGTTTTCAATAAATACTTAACCAGTCTTGCCCTCGACTTGGGGCATTTTTTTAAATTTTGGCCCACTGTGTATTTGAGTTTGACACCCATGTTGTAGGACTTTACTGCTGATACAGCGCTGCCAAGTATGGTGAGTGGGGGTAAGGTGAGGGGGGGCTCTTCCTGAAGTCCACTGTCATCTCCACACTTTTGAGCATGTTCAGCTCCAGGCTGAACACCATAAGACCAGCTGTTCAACCTCCTGTCTGTAGGCCGACTCGCTGCCATCTTGGATGAGACCAATGACCGTTGTATCATCAGCAAATTTTAGGAGCTTGACAGAGGGGTCCTTCGAGACACAGTCATTGGTGTAGACTGAAAACAGCAGAGGGGAAAGCACACATCCCTGTGGGGCATCTGTGCTTATTGTCTGGGTGCTGGATGTGGTTTTCCCCAGCCTCACCTGCTGTTTCCTGTCTGTCAGAAAGCCCCCGCACTGACAGGCGGGGGCAGGCACAGTGAGCTGGGTCAGTTTGAAGTGGAGTATGTCTGGGATGATGGTAAATGCCGAGCTGAAGTCCACAAAGAGGGCCCATGCATAGGTCCCTGGGGAGTCGAGGTGCTGCAGGATGTAGTGCAGTGCCATGTTCACCATGGAAAATCCACGGCAGCTCATCACAAGGAGCTCAGAAGGATTGCTGGCATAGATGGCCGACTGTTGGCAAACAGGGTCCTCCCCAGGCAGACTCAAAGCCTCGTAAAAAGTATAAAAACATAATGCAAACGCAATAAAACTTGTATTCTTGGTAGCCCAACTCCCAAAAGTTTACGGGAAAGTGACAGCACAAAAAGCAACACAGAAAACCTAGAAAACTCGAAAACAAACAAACAAACAAATAGCGCAAGAGCTGCGGAGGTGGAAACGGAAAAAAGTTGTAATAGAACAGAAATATCCTTTAAACTTGAACAAAGACACATATTGAGGACTCTCTCCAACATATGAAGTTCTGTTATGACCATACCACACAGAGAGATAAGTAAAACACAATTAGCTTAGATTCATTTTGCAACTGTTGCAGTGCCTTAATTTCAGAGTTGATCAAATGTCAAATGAAAAGTCCTTGTAGCATTACACTGTGGGAGAATGTCAATTCCATCTTATGTGCCAGACTAGTTGATGCATTCAATTGAACATCAAAAAAAGAAAAAAAAAAGAGGGAAAGGGACAAAGAGAGCGCATGCTTTATTCCAATTGGCTATGAGAAACAAAAGCCCACTCAACCTTGTTGATAGAAATTGCACTTGAGAGCAGAGCTGGCAGGCGCTACAGTAAATACAGATTAATTTGAATTCTTAATGAATAGGCACTGAGTCTGAGAGAAGGAAAGGTATTGAAGGAATGTGGCATGTATTCTTCACAAAGGTAAAAAATGGATGAATAAAGGAGGGTGAAGAGAGGAATAATTAATTAGTTTGCCAGAGTGGAGTGTGCATTCAAATCGAAGGGCATACTGACAAGTTAGGGAAGGACAAGGTATGTAGCAAAAGTTAAGCAGAAATCAAAATCTAGGGTTTATGAGGTCTTAAAATGCCCCATCAGTGTCATCTCGACAACCTTTTTTCCATTACTTTTTTAAAGATCTTGACTTGTTTAGCAGCACAGTAATAACACCTCCAGAGTAAAAATATGCAGAGAGAGGTGTAAAGATGTGTGAATCTTAGTTTCATTTGGGTCTTGTCAGTTATTTTTTTTTATTACATCTTAGTGTTATTTAACAGGGACACACTGTACTGGCAAACTTCTGTGCTGTGTCTTTCTCATTTGATGTAATGCCACAATTAAACTTTTTTTTATGTGCCACACTTTGTTGCTCTATTTGTACTTTGTTCCATTCTCCACTGTGTGATACAGGTATATAGTTGTCATTTTGTGTTTGGAAAGCCTTGACATGACATCTTTTTTGCAACTGAACAGCTGAGACAAAGGCAAAACATGACATGTCTGCCTGTCTCCCAGGAAGAAGAAGGGAAAAAAAACAGAGGAGCGAGGGATAAGGGAGAAACATTATGCAAATGGGTTTTATAAGTCGAGTCGGGCATGTTGTCGTGACACTGTCTATATTTAAAACAGGTCACCGTAACCCCACCCCCACTGTCTCAATGACAGACATTGAGTGAGGCTGTGCTGACATCTGGATGTTGCACAATTGCACCAACACACACATGCACGGACACCAACACATGCACAAAATCAAAGGCATTGCTGGGTCTTATTTGTATATTCAAACCAACGCAATGCAGATGTGACACACACATACTCTCTCTCTCACACACACGCACACACACAGCATGACACTGTCTATGATATATGTATATATGTAAAACTGGCCAGCCCATTCTCTGCAGGCCAGGACCCAATCATTCCAGCACACTGAGCAGACAGACAACCAGTCATCCATTCAGCCCAGCAACTGAGGTGACAGAAGAGAATACCTGACCCCAATGCATTCACACCCTCTCCTCACCCATTCATCCTTTCCCTCCTTCATCTGGTGGCCCCCTCACATTCCCTCAGTCCTCCATATTCAGCAACAGCGGCATGCATGCGTACAAGCTCCGATTTTATGGGGACATGGAGTGGCCGTGAAGAATGGCTACTGCCTACTTACACCCCCCACCCAGGCCCTCAGGCTGTCCATTTTTAATGGAGACTGACCAGCGCTCCCCCTCTATCCTTCTCCTTACTTCACCCCCAAACCTCCATTTAAATAATTTCATCACTTCTTTTGCCTTGACCTAGATACCAGTGAAGTAAAGTGACACTTCTCCTCTAGCCAGAGTGGGACCCCTCAAATCTGGCACCCATTACCCCACCATATTGGCATCTTTCGCTCCCTTTTTCCCAATCATTCTCTTCTTCCCTCTCTCTACTGTCCATAAAATATGCCTCAGCGTTATCTTTCCCCCCACACAGGAGAATAATGAAAGGCAGTGGCATGACAGATTGGACATAGATGAGATTGCCACTGTGACTATATGCACAGCTCGCCTTGGCCCCAGCTTTGCAACTGAAATGGAAAAAGGGTGGAGAGTGTCTGTGTGTGTGGGAGGTGGGATAGAGGGAGCAGGGGATGTTGGGTGTAAGGGGTGACAGTAGGTTTGAGGGCCAGTGGGTGCTGTGACGCAGAGGGGAAGGTGGATGTAGCAGGTGGCAATGTGGGAAGAAGAAGGGGGAAAGGACTGATCCTGCTTGGGTGATGGGTTTGACAGTAAAGGGGAGTGAGATGTTTGTTTGTGTGTGTGTGTGTGCGCGCGCATGTGTGAAATTACTGCATTGTGGGCAAACAGAGCAGAATCCAAAACTGTCCATCTGACTGAATCTTAAAAATACATACATTTTGTAATTTTACTGCACACACAGGAGCATCACTTTGATGCAGAGTCATCATCAGGGTATAACCACTCTAAATTGACTGGCAGCTGTGGATTTAGATTAGGCAGATTACAGATGGAAAGCTTGGGCAGGAGGGCTGTACATGCTGCCAGAATGGCTGCTGTGCTACGGCGGCATGGTGCCAGGAGGCAACATGTAGGCACCTGTTACTGCTACAGCCGGACATCATGCTTAGCCATGGTGCCAGCAACTGCTGCTACAGCGGGAGGTTAACAGGGGCAGAGAGAGAGAGGGCTGTTCTGCCTTGATGGAAGTAGCCTCATGTTACACTGCTGAGCTGATTGATACTGGTATGGACATAAATCTGCTTTTATAAAAATACAAAACTGTAGTAAGTAATGAAAAACTGATGAAAATTATTCTGAATGTTTAGAACAAATCCATTCTTGCTTCTGTATATGTATATTTAGAAAAGCAGAGTTCAATTTGTGGGTGCATATGATGCTAATTAGCAGTTAAAGCATGTTTCAAGCCAGAATTGTGCAAATTTTCCTTCTTATCTCAGCTGCACAGAGAACCAGGGTCACTGTACTGTATACTCTTCTTTATTCCCCTTTCATTTTCATTTGATCATGTTATTGGACTTTAATTAGCTGTTTGCTTTCACACTATATTTAAAAACTCGCTGTCATTGATATCATGATGTGCTAAAGCATCATAGTTAAAAATATTTTATCTTTATTTTGTCCCTACTAATTTTATTCAGGTTTTAATGCTTATTGTTTTTAATGTTATTAATGCTTTTCTTTGCCTACGTAAAGCACTTTAAATTACCTCTGTGTATGAAATGTACTAAGACTGCCTTGCCTCTCAAATAACCAGATAAGTCTCTTTGTATGTTAATTAAATGAACTGATTTCCTGACAAAACAAGGCATGTCACCACATTCATTCATCTTCTATACCGCTTAGTCCTGAACAGGGTTGCGGGGAGGCTGGAGCCAATCCCAGCCAGCATCGGGCGAAAGGCGGGGTACACCCTGGACGAGTTGCCAGTCCATCGCAGAGCCAACATAGGGCTAACACACAGACAAACAAACACTCACAATCACTCCTACGGGCAATTTAGAGACACCAGTCAACCTAAGCGGCATGTCTTTGGACAGTGGGAGGAAGCCGAAGTACCCGGAGAGAACCCATGCAAGCACGGGGAGAACTCCACACAGAAAGGTCGCGAACCCGGGACCGTCTTGCTGTGAGGCAACGGCGCTACCCACCGCGCCACCGTGCTGCCCCTCATGTCACCACAAATAAATGCAAATTAAAATGACCATACAACAGTCCAGCTTACTGCTTTGTCTACAATGACTAACTACGCTCTATGATGTTTACATACTGTATGTTGTAAACAATAGGGAAAACAAACAGACTTATGACAAATTTCTATCATTTTTCAGCATCATATCTCCCACACCTGATCATTACAGTAACATGTAAGGATCCTGTACTGCTGTTGTCACTCATCAAACAATTCAGTCTATTTTGCTTGTTTTTTTTTTTTTAGCATGGTAAGCTACAAAATTCAAGAAATTAAACTATGCACACAGCAACATTTCACATTAAGAGCATTTCAGTGATTTAACAGGCAAGACTAATTTACAACATCTACAGGAACAAACACCAAAGTAGAACCAAATGGAATTAATTAGTGAATAAACAAAAATCTCATGGCAGCAGAGCAGTGAATATGGCATCACTTGCTGTTTCTGTGTTGATGGAATTAGCGCTGTGGATACAGTACATTACATTATGCTAGTTTTACCAGGTGATGTCCCCCCACCCACCCATTTGTTTGTGGTGGTTGTTATTTCAGATCAGTCTACTGATATCACTTTTATCACTGGTGCTGAGCGTCAATCAACAGAAAATTACTCAGCAGTTTTGTTAGTCGGCTTATCAGATGTTAAGATTTGCTTTTTCCTGCTTCATATCATTGCAAATTGATTATTTTGGGGTTTGGATTGTTGGTCAAACAAAGCAACCACTATAAAGATGTCCAAACATTTTGGCTTAGATATTAATGGGTTAAAATTGATTATTTGTAGGATAAACATGACTTTGTTGAAACCACAAAATGTCACAGCAGATTTCTTCAGACTCAATTTCATTATGCCTTAAACAACTAAAAATGCACTTGCAGGGGAGCAGAAAGACAAAGTTATCTTTTTAAAAACACTGATGAAAGTAAGAAAAGGAGGCGAAGAGTGTGGCAGAGGAGGAGGAGAGGGGGAGAATCGCAATGTTTTTGGCAGCAACGCTTGAACCGTGTTGCGGCTAAGCTGAAAACGAAGCTGACATGACCCAGAGTGAAGCAGGTAAACAGGCCCAACCTGCTTTGCCTGGGGTGACCATCTGGCCCTGTCTCATAGCAAACCAGCCTGCAGGATGCACACACACATCTTGTACTCACACACACACACACACACACACACACACATACTGTAGGCACATGCTAGTGTACCTGGTGTCCCCTCTCTGCTCGCCTCTGTTTTTGTTTGTCTTTCAAAAGCTGACATTCTTTGGCTGCAAGCGACGCGAGGCATCAGGTAGGGGAACAAGCAAAACAGGTTTGTACATACACATGGACACACATGCATCCACACAGACACAGAGAACATATGGTGATCGAGCCCAGTGTTGTAGTCCTTAAGTGGTGCTAACTTGACCCGAGGCAAAAAAGACAGAGAGGGAATGAGGGAGAAAGACGCAGATAGGAGGAGGGAGCTGGTTAAAATTGCTGCAAATTATTGATGCACTGTTACAGATACCTGCTGGCACAACATGACTCTCTCTGTCACACACACAAACACATATTTCAGCTACTAACTTTGGGTTGTTCCTAAAAAGCCTTCACACTGTCTGGTTTTGATTTAAAACCACCTATCATCCTTATATCCTCCAAAAACTCTAATTAAAATGTACTCTGCCGCCATCAGCAGCTTGTTCATTATGCAGAAACAAAGGAAGGCTCTTTGAATGAGAGCAGAAGAAAGCCTCTTCTGCTGTTATGTCTTTGGCCTTTGCCAGGGACAGCGTGTATCATGTTTCACACAAGATAAAATATTCAAAAAAATGGAGGGAGCAAAGGTCCAGAGACAGGAGGGGGGAAAAGTTAATGAATATGAGTAATCAAATTCGCTGTCTCCTCCTTTTTTATTGAAAATCTTTTTTTTAGTTAATTAGAGCCTATTACTATTCTAATTGACTGAGTCTTACACGTCCAGTTCAGTAGCATCATTATGGAGCTATTAAAGAAGACCCACTGAGATGGAGGAACAGAGAAAGCATAATCAACCAATCAATTAAGATCTTTGAGGAAAATGAGCTTTGCTATATTTTCACAATTGATCCTAGGTCCTTGGTTTGGCTGCCTCCTGGAATTTTGTTCTTTTTTTTTTTTTATAAATCCCTTCAGCTTCACCCCCTTTTTTGTGCACAAGTCTGAAAATGTCACACCCAAAATGAAATGGTTACTACTTTTGAACCCTGAGATTACATACATGTACCTGATCTCTTCTGAAAGGTAACACCTTGTAGTTTACAGTACTATTAAACAATCAGAATTAGAAATTATATTTACAGAGACACAAACTTGGTAAAAAGGGCATCCGGCGTAAAACACGTGTCAAATGTCAACATGCGAGTCATCAGTGTGACGATTCGCTGTGGTGACCCCTAAACGGGAAAAGCCAAAAGTGACTTTCTTTCTATATAGCACTTTACAACTTGAAAGGAGCACAAAGTGCTTCACAGCAAGACATATGTACTCTAGTAAGAAAGAGTTAAAAAACACTAGAAAAAACAGAAACCTGAAGTAAATTAAAACACAGACTTTAAAAACAAAGGGGAAACTCCATACTGAAGTATAAATAACATAAAACAGGTTAAAAAATGTCTCTGTGAAACGAGTTAAGTACTGAAAGCCTGCCTAAAGAGATGAGTTTTTAAAGTTACTTTAAAAGAGGCCAACGCAGTTTTGGACCGTAGGTCTGTCGGTAGAGAGTTCCAGAGCTTGGGGCCATACACGGAAAAAGAGCGATCACGCCATTTTTTGTATCGAGATCGTGTGCAGAGCATAGACAGACACGAGATCTGACACATATGGGGGGGCGAGGCCATTAATGGACTTAAATACAAATAGCAGCACCTTAAAGTCGACTCAGAATTTTACTGGCAGCCAGTGCAGCGAGAAAAGAACAGGGGTGATGTGGGCATATTTGGAGGTATTCGACAAGAGCCAAGCCACAGCGTTCTGGACGAGTTTTAGCTTCCGGAGAAGAGATTGAGAAATTCCGACATAAAGGGCAGTGCAGTAGTCGAGTTGTGAGGTGATAAAAGCATGAATAGCTTTTTCTAACTCAGCATGTGATAGGAAGGGCTTCACCTTCATTAACATCCTCAGGTGAAAAAAGTTAGTTTTAACTACGGCTCTTACCTGCTTATCGAAATTAAGGCTGCTGTCAAATATCATTCTGACAGTGTCAGTAACTAAGGGAGCCGAAACACCTAATTTGGATACAAGAGTAGCTGAATCGGGACTAAAGACAATACATTCAGTCTTGCACTCAATTTATAATGTGACACCCTAAATATGTGACACCCTAGAAACACACATGTAGTGACAACCACAACAGGTCAAAATTTGTTGAACAAAACAATAAGATTTGTCCAGGCATGTACTACAGTGCTACTGGGAGACTCTTAGTAACCAGATATAGATGAACATTTGAGGTTTAGGAGCAGAACCACACCCCTAACACAAGCCTTCCCTTGCTAACCTGCCTATAAATACCTCCATTCTCCACCTGCCGGAGTGCTTTTTTTTTTTTTCGTAAAATTCCCCCATCTACCACGTCCTTCTGGTAAATGGTCTTATACTTGTATAGCGCTTTTCTATGCATTGCAGCACACTCAAAGCACTTTCACACTATTCACCCATTCGCACTCAGAAATTCACATACCATTGTCATCACCGGGAACAACTGGGGGTTGTTTGCTCAAGGACACTTTGACTGGACAAGCCGGGAATTGAACTGCTAGTCTTCTGGTTAGGAAATGACCCGCTTTACCTCCTGAGCCACAGCCACCTCTGTCCTTCATCTTCCTTTCTACTCTCCTGTACTTCTCCTTTTCCTTCCTCCTGTTTTTAAGTCTCCCCAAAATCTGAATTGATAGATAGGTGAGGGCCTGACATGTCCATTGTCTTCAGGTGTAGTTTCACTTTGGCACATCCTGTCAGGGTGTAAAACAAGCCTGACTCAAGGATGATACACCTGGGGACATAATCAAGTGTTGAAATGTTTAGCAGCAGCTATTGAAAGTAGGCAGTTACAAGTAAACTCAATGGAAGACAAGAAGAAGCAGCAAGAGAGGATTTTGTGAGGGAGAAAAAGACAGGAACAGGCAGGATTCAAACCAGCTAAGGGCAGGGAAAGACTGGCAAATGAAAGAAGATTTAGGAAATCAGCTTATAGTTCCTCAGGAGATAATCAGCACTAACCTCAGACCAGACCTAATGTTGTGGTCAGAAGCGCAGCAGACTGTGTATTTTATTGAGCTTACAGTTCCCTGGGAGAATGCTGTAGATACAGCTTATGAGAGGAACAATCTGAAATACACAGAATTAGCCATGGAGGTAGAGGAGTGTGGCTGAAAAGTCTGCCCAGTGGAGTTTGGTTGTAGGGGATCTGTAGCCAAGTCAGCTGTCTCTCTGCTTGGTGAATTAGGTATAAAAGGGCAGAGCCTAAGAAAGGTAATTAGGAATCTAGCTGATAGCAAAGCAAGGTCCAGTGAGTAGCCATGGAGCAGGAGAAAGGTGTGAATGAGGTAAAAATGGGTAAATGACTTATAAATGGCAACATATGTGAGGATTATGCCTGTTAAGATGAAGTAAACTAGCACAAAATCAGAATCAGAATCTGCTTTATTGGCCAGGCGTGTCAGACACACGAGGAATTTGACTCTGGTACAATGTGTATATACATCTCCCCATGCAAGGGGCAAGTAAACCAGTGTAAGGCTGTGTAATATAACAAAATAATATGCAGTATTAACAAGCAACAACCAGGGCAAACGATGGAAAATAAGCAGCATAAACAGGCAGTAAACTATGCAGACAGACAAAGGAATGCTCATTGAGATGAAATCATAGGAATAAAGGAATAAAAATAGAGTACTTAAAAATAGAGACCTGGGCAAGGAGCAAGTAAACAGGCTGTGTAATATAACAAAATAAGCAGTATTAACAAGCAACAAACTGTGCATACAATGCAAAATAAGCAGTATAGACAGGCAGTAAACAATGCAGGAGGACAGGCTTAGCAAAAGTGTTTGATACATGCAGCAGGCTTGAGGCTTACTTCCTGGTGTTAGCATGAGCAAACTAACATGAGGAAATATTAGAAGTTTGACTGCATATAAAAAAAACCCAGAAGCCTTTCCCCAAAACGCTCTGTCACCAAGCAGCACCAGCACAAAGTTGCACATAAGCAACTTTCATCTCAAGTGTAGTCATGACTAATGAAATGATGTTATGATCTTTAAAAGTGTAAATTACAGATACAATTCAACAAAAGTAGCTAAATCTATATTTTGTCAAAAGAAAAGTGCAATCTCCTCTTCTGGGTGCTCTGGGCATAAAAAGCTGTTTTTGGCTTTTATTCTGTGTATCTGACTCAAAACCGTTTTCATACAGTATACCCTTGAACCACAGTATAGGTAAGATATTGCTGTTTCACTCTGTGTGCACCCTTATTAAAAACAAGGAACTCATTTGTCTTTGATAGTAGTATCTTAAAATAGTTACACCTGTAAAATCATGAGTGACATAATGAGGGCATCATTTTCAGATCTGGTTACTGGATGCTGGTCAGCCAGGTGTCTAAATTCTTTCCTAGGCTGTGGTGTTGTGAGTTTGGTATATTTCTTTATTTTGTATAATACTGACACGGTCATTCAGAATTGTGCAATTCAGTGATTACCTTGCTAATAAAATCATTTCAAAGTGCCTAGAATAACATTTAAAATTGTAAAGGCAATAAATTCGAAGCTTTGAATGTACATTTGCACTCCAGGCTTTAAATCATCTGCTCATTTCATTGCTTACAAGCTTGTACATCCTACAATTTCTGATTTTTAAACTTTTTAAAAACTTATATGTGTCTTTAAAATTTGAGGGATACAGACAACTGTTCATAAGATGAGTTATTAGCTCTGGTCCTTTGTGACTCTGCAGCATTATGTGTGGCTTACTATAGCAATGTATGCAGTGGTCTGAGCACTAATTAGCAGCTTAACATATAATCTGACTGAGAGGTAGAAACAGAGAAGAACATGACCAGAAAGATGGGGACTGTAGTTGCTACATGCTGAGGCTCCCATTAATGTCAGTGTTTAAATGTTAAAATTCATCTCTTCTGTCTTTTGCTTCTCCTGCTGCCTGACACTTTCCTGTGTTCTAACAATCTTCCTCTTATCCTGTGTCCACTTTATTCTGTTAGCCAAGTTGGAGCCAGCATGTTCAGCTTCCAGTATTGTTTTGCAGTTTGATGGATTATTTGAAATTTTGAGTCAAGCACAGTATTTAGAGAGAAAACTGGAAAGCAATAAACAAATCTTATATTATTATTAAAGCCTAACTTAAATTGATTTTCCCCAAATGCTAAATAACCCTGCAGGGCCCAAGGGCAAAAGGTAGTTGTGAACTATGAGGATTTAACAAAACAGATTTATTTATTTAAGATGCTCCATTTAAAGCCATTTTAAATTTTGACACTGTACAGGGGGATTTGGAATAACAGTAAACATAAAATGAGAACTACTGATTATGGTTTGGTACTTGCTACAGTAAATGCGTTCAACATGCCACTCCTTGTATTTAATACCAAATCACGTTGTTAGCATCTCCGCAGACTGAGTTATGCTCTTGTGGTCTTAATGGGATACTAGACACATGGTATGGAAATGGCAAAAAGTGTTTTGGCAAATGGTAACAACATTTGGTATAACATTTGGAACAATATCTTGTTACTGAAATGTCCTTCTTCTACAACACATGATGGCTCTTTGCTTAACTCATCATTGTTACAATGAGCAATGCATACAGGCCAGGAAAACAAGAAGATTGCTGTGTTCACTGAAAAATCCCATGTTATTGCAAAGACTGTTACATTTATGATTAGTTCTTATTTATTTAGAACAAAGGCCATCCAGAAAAGATGGGGACTATGCTGAGAAACATGCTGTCTTTTTAGGTGTTCTTGTTGTATTCTGTTTTGGTGGTATACTATATTTGCAAACACATTTGCATTTTAAAAAAGTTACTACAAAGTAACTACCAGTGAATGTGGGACATTCAAGAATCCTGATAATCTGCAAGTGTGGACCTCTCACGTTCTAACAACAATTCTTGGGCTGTTGACATTTTGTTGTTGTTATCCTTATATTGGGCAACAGAAACAGATAAATGAGCCTGACTTTCTTACATTATAGTGTGAAATGATTGAAATTACCCTGTTGTACTTATTTGACTGTATGTTCCCACAGTTTCTACGACACAAAAGTTGCTTGTAGCAGTTGAAAACATTATTTACACTAGGTCAATTTTACCATTTGATGTTGGATTGCAGGGTCCATGTATAGCAGCAAGAAAAAGTAATGGCACTGTATCCAATTTCAGCTTAGAAATATTGTGTTTGTTGATATTTGTAACTTTGCTGAAGATCAGAAATGTATGTAGAAAACCGGGAAATTGCAAACAGTGCCATTGCTTTTTCTTTCAACTGTATGGCACAGGTGTCTGCCAACAGTGACGTGCGATGAGGTTGACAGCTGGTGAGGCACTGACTCTTTTACAGTCCATCCATCCATCCATTTTCTTCCGCTTATCCGGGGCCGGGTCGCGGGGGCAGCAGTCTAAGCAAAGATGCCCAGACCTCCCTCTCTCCAG
>NW_018128063.1:840907-842715 GCF_001952655.1 Monopterus albus | reverse complement strand
GATATATAGAGGGACAGCGACACACTATTTGCATCGCATACAGTTTGTGAGGATTACACGATCCACCGAGAGGCACAGCAAAGTGCTGCCTCATCGCGCATCTCCTCCATGTATTTGAACGGGACATATGGAAATTCTGCTATTCTTTATGAAAAAAAATCCTTCAACATCGGATTCGAACGGCAAAAGGGCCTACAACACACACCAGCCGACAAATATTAACATTTATTATATTTTATGGTTAACTTTTTTTTCTATTCAAGATTGACAGGGGAGGCTCTGCCTCACCTGCCTCCCCTGACCGCACGTCACTGTCTGCTAAGTGTGTGGGCAAGTCTTTCTGTCATTTAACATCCACACCAGCTTCTCTCTGAAGACAAACTGGAGCCTCCACTGAGGACAGAGAGGATAATTATTAGGTGAAGGAGATGATAGGTTACCACAGTATCAGATTAGAAGGAGCCAATGTTCATTTGAAATTTGCTCTTTATTATAATAATAAAAAAAAACTACAAGGTCAAATTTGGATTTAAGCTGAAGTACAGCAAGTTCTGCACCTCTTCCTACACATTTGGAACACACTGAAGCAGAGACCGAATTTAATCGCAGACACGGGGGAGAGAATCATAATGATTTAAGCAATAAATTTTCATTCTGCTGAAATTACAGCAGGACCGAGTAGCAGCGACAGCTACAGAATCTGTAATTATCTCCTGAATTCAATAAAAGTGAGGAAGAACAAAGAGCGAAGAAAACAATTCACTGGTAAGTAAAGCGGTTTTGTGAATTGCCACTACACTACTACAGGATAACACCAAGGATAATAGCTTCTTCTTCTTTTTTGTTTTTTTCTTTCTACCTGAAGAGCAACTTCACAGGGGTGCCACAGTGTTCTGAGGCAGAATCGATAACACTATCAAAGGGCAAAATCTCAACCTTAATGAAAGGAAAGAAAATACTGCAGGCTACGGGCACTGAAAGACCACTAGAGATCTGTGTGTATCAACATGCCTGAGCCTAAATAAAAAATCAATTCATTACACCCTATATTTCTTTCTCAAACACAGCCCAGCACTGAGATAACAAATTTACCTGCTACCTCCTTTATTTCTCCACTTCTTTTATTCTTTCATTCTCTGTTTTTCCCTATCTCTCTCCCAATTAATAGAAAGACAAGCAGTGGACACTTTCCAGAGATGGAAGCAGCATAAATAGATTAAATTGCAGAGAAGATTATAATTTATCATTTCTTTATTAAAAAGTAATGCGGGTGAATTAACTTAGAATTAAATTCTATTTGCATGGCATTACTGGAATCATCTGTGTAAATGACTTAAAATCCCAAATGGGGCATTGTTCCCTCCAACAGTATAATTGTAGAGAAAAAACCTTTTTTCTTTGCCCAGGAAATTATAAGAGCCCAGGAATTATTCTGAAGCTACTGAAATGTGAGAGGTGAGACTTTAATCACACCTCCCAAAAGTACTATACTTATATCCTATACCATAGCACTGTCTTCATGACAAAGTAGTCAGGCCATGTGACAATATGAAAACGAGACAAGAATAAAGAGATTGAACACTGGTGCAGCACAGATAGTGACCGCTCAAAGCAGTGGCACATAATTGTTGCTGTTGGTTGTAAACTGCATTTGAACTTCAGTATTTTGCTCATGTTGGATGTGCAGAGAGGCTGACTACAGTTGCATCTCAATAAATTAGAATATCATGGAAAAGTCCATTTATTTCAGTAATTCAACTCAAATAGTGAAACTTGTGTATTATATAAATTCAGTACACACAGACTGA
>NW_018128063.1:836369-838394 GCF_001952655.1 Monopterus albus | reverse complement strand
AGACTACTAAGATAATGTTTTATACTCTGAAAGTTTGCGTATAAACTTCTGCTATTAAAGTGAATTAGTGATAATTTGTTTTCAGTCTTGACATTGCTGTTAAACTGCTCATCCGTGTAATACTTGCAGTTATTTTCAGAGTTCTTAAAAAAGTTTTTTTTCAGGGTCAAAATCTTCATCTGGTTCATGATAATGAATTTCAGTATTTCCAGTAGTGTTCAGTTCCAGCTCCAGTCCCTCAAAATCTATTAACTTCTGTAACAAATCACTTGCCTCATTCCGTACATGGGTCATGCTTGTTGCTGTTGGTTCCAACGCTCATCTGCCATCGCAGATATCAATATACCTGCGTATCTCTTCATACATCTGAGGGTCCAGCGACCCCTTCATCTGCTTGTCTTGGCATCCTGGGTGAGCTGGTCCTGGGTCCTAGATCCTGGTTCCGAGGTCTTGTCACTAGTCGATCATACCTCAGGAACGCGATGTCTCCCCTCTCCCTGGCCTCCCTTAATTTCGGCATCCACTCCCTTCTTCTCTTCCTCACAGACTCGGTGTATGTATTCAACATACTGTGGGACACTATACAAAATATAAAACTATACACTATATAAAAAGATACCATCTTAGATGACAGTGGATTGAGGAAAGATAAAGTGAATTGGTATCTTCCAGCTTCTGACTGACTGAACACACCTGAGCCAGGTAATCAGCAGCAGGTCAGGGATAGTTGAAAAACAAGCAGGACAGCAGCCCTCGAGGACTGGAATTGGCCACCCCTGCACTAAACAATTAAAGAGAAACTACAGTATGTTGCAGGTTACATTACTGCATATTAACCTCAGAACATGAATTCTTCCCCATGTTCCCTTTAGCTAAAAATGATATCATCCAACATAGGGATATCTTTGGAACATCTGGTATTGCCAAGTGTGTATTTGAACAATGTTTGGCTGCACAGTAGGAGTTTGTAATGACTGTCCCACTGGGATGTCAGTAAGGTTTTAATGCAGCAATGTCAGATGTAAAATATACCTAAATACTTAGTGCTGTAGTTTTATTGCAAACCATTAGCCTGGTGATGTTGTTTACACCACGACTCAAAGCACAAGATAAGTGAAGCTGAATCAAGATGTCTACAAACATCAAAAGAACACAAAACAGCTACACATCTTGCAACAGTAGAAATACAAACCATACTGTAGCTCAGCCAGCTACAAGCCAATGCCCCATCTTCCCACTGTTATGTGAACATGATATTATTAATGTCAAAGCATTAAATGGAAATAACACTGGTCAACAAAAACAACAAAAATTTTCTGGCATGGAAAATTATAGATGTTATAGACTAATTTTGGGGTGCTGAATCCAAATCAGATCTCGGATTTGCTTTATCACATCATATTTTTGCACAATCAGTATACCCCATTTTCATGTAATTTACCAATAATATTAACTTTTCACTATTCATCATTGCAGGTTGTTATTAATTATGCTCAATTTATATGATTTTTAATTACTGTTTATTCTCAGGGATATGCAGAGATATTTTTCTGATATCTGCACTCTGTTTTTTCCTTTACATCAAAGGTCAATTTCAGTGTTTATTTGTCATATGCACAGTTAGGAAACATGTTTCCCTGTACAATGAAATTCTTAATTTGCTGTCCACATGAATGCCACAAAATACAAATGAGATATGAAGTATATAAATAAGTAGCACAAAATCTAAGGCACTTTAAGCAGCAAATGCAGAGATATAATAAAATGTATAAGAATATAATAAGAGAATGTATGCTACATGGGAGCTGCATGTGTAGTAGTCAACATACCTGTGCAGATTCTCAGTCATCCAGGTCATAGTAAACCGCAACCAAAATAACCTTGGAAATCAACTGGACTTGGATTTCTAGATCAAAGACGTTTCACCTCTCATCCAAGAGGCTTCATCAGTTCTGACTGACTGGTGTTGAGTCGGAGATATTTATCCCCCTCGGTGTGGTTTCAGTCCTTAGAAGGCCAACACTG
>NW_018128063.1:830120-832571 GCF_001952655.1 Monopterus albus | reverse complement strand
TGTGAGTTATTGTAATGTGTTAAAAAATTGTGGATGTCTACATGTAATGTTTTAATCACATAGTCTCACACCTAGAGTCAGAAAATAAGTGTCCTAGTGTTTTGATTTGGTGTTTATAAGAGACATAAAATCCATGTTGATAAGTGGATACTCACCAATTGGAAAGGTTGTCTCCAAATTTAAAGTACAGAATAAAAATAAGATTGAGGAGAGGTTCCAGACAGATATGTCCATATAAGGAACACGATCCCAAACATGTAAAGAGTAAGAGATAAAAACTAGTAAGGATAGATTTGTTGTTGGTTTTCCAGTATAAATTGATATTCGATTCCGATTATTCTTCATGAAAGAACACGCTGCAGCATAGAGGTTTTTTGCCAGACATCTTCTCTTTGTTGGTTTCCAAATCGTTGTCATTCATTTTTTTTGAGTGTAATGTGTGAACGGAGAATACATATTAACTCATCCATTATAGGCAATTATTGCAATTGTTTTCCTTTTTTTCTTTTTGTAGATCGTGACTAACAAGCAGTTTAGAGTGAATGCAGCTATGGCTACAGCATCCCAAAGAAGAAAATGTTGTAAGGACCTAGATATAGTTTGCTATATCTGTGGGAACTAGTGTTTCCTTTTATCATAACAGAGAAGCAGAGCTGCGAAAGTACTTCCATTCTGATGGTCAACTTATTTATTGTACTAATGTTGAAGGCCTTCTGCTCGCTATAGGACTGCCTGCATACAATTCAAGTGAGTGGAGACTTTTTTATTGACAGTTCCAAAAGGAGTTTGAAATGTGTTTTGTTTCACATTGGAAACAAGTATGGTTCTATTCCAGAAGGGCACTCTGTAAAGCATCAAGATTGTTTTGGAGAGGTTGTAATATCATGTACATGGATGGTTAATTTTATGTGGACTTGAAAATGGTGAACTTTCTGCTTGGCCAGCAAGCAGGTTACACAAAATATCCCTGTTTCTTGTGCTATTGGGACAGCAGGGCTACAGCAGACCACTGGGTGAAAAAGGAATGACCACCCAGAAGGAGTTTGACACCTGGTGACAAGAACATCATTAATGATCCTCTTGTTCAGAGAAAAAAGACTGTCCTACCTCCACTGCACATAAAACGTGGTTTGATGAAACAATTTGTCAAAGCCCTGGATCGCAGTGGAGACTGCTTCTGCCACATAAGTTCAACCTTTCCAAGTCTGAGTGATGAGAAGAAAAAGGCAGGAATATTTGATGGACCTCAGATAAGAACACTCCTCAGAGATGCCCACTTTGTAGCAACAATGAACACAGCGGAAGCTAGAACTTGGAATGCTTTCTTTGATGTGTTAAAGAATTTCCTTGGGAACAAGAAAGCTGACAACTACCAAGAGATTGTGGAGGACCTGCTCTTGAGTTTTCAATCACTTGGATGTAAAATGAGTATCAAGTTGCACTACTCACATTGTCACTTGAGCGAGTTTCCAGAGAACCTGGGTGATGTTAGTGAAGAACAAGGTAAACGCTTTCATTAAGACATTAAAATAATGGAAGAAAGTTATCAAGGCAGATGGGACTCCAATATGATGGCTGATTACTGTTGGAGCTTGGTGAGGGATGTTCCAAATGCTGAGCATCATAGAATGTCAAAGAAGAGGAAGTTAATGCAGCTGAAGCTCAATCTAAACTAATAAACTTATTGTATCTCTATGTCTATTCCTTTCACTATGAGCATGAAATTACCATTTTTTGCAAATATAGAATATCTTATATCTTGGAAACCTGATGTGTTGGACAAAAACTGTGATGGCATACTGTATTTGGATTCAGCTCCACAAAATTAACTAAAATTCATTCGAAAACATTGTGCCAGAAAAATTATGTTAACCATTGTAATCAATTAAAGTACAAGTATGTCAAAATTGTAATTAAATAAATGTACTCAGTTACATTCCACCACTGTGTGTGAGGTATAATATGAGATCTATTTTAGTGAAAAGGTTCCTGAATTAGGCATTAAACTTTGCATGACTTTGTGCCCAAAAGTGTTTCATGTACCGTACAAGTAAATGTGGAGTGCTGATTTACATATATAGCTATATAGTCCAGTTCAACCTCATTCACTAATATGCAATAGAATGTCCATATTGTACATCTTGTTTGAAGGCCACGATATGCTAACCCCTGGACATAGGAATAAAGCTTACCTCTCATACTCTGGTGGCATATTTGAAACATATTAAAGCTCCAAACTCTGCTTGAGGTTTTTTGGCGGAGATATTCACTCAGTAATTGACTACCATGAACCTGCAAACAGAGTTCCCTGCAGACCTCCCTCTTTCGTGTTATTAATTCAGGATAAGACCCCAAACCTCCCAAATAACAACAACCTGCAGTTTATTGTGGCAGCTACCTCCTTAAACCCTCAGATGTCACTGTACTGAGAAATTTTTATAAGCCAGTACA
>NW_018128063.1:826759-829704 GCF_001952655.1 Monopterus albus | reverse complement strand
GCAATAAAATATAAACCTTAAAATCATCAATAATTGGTTTTCAATCTAAATAAATCAATAACTACTAATTCTAACCATAAATTTAGAATGATCATACTGATTAAAATCATTATGGTTGAGCTGAGCTCTTAAACTGAATAAAAAGTCAAAGGTCTCACGTCACCGATCCTCAGCTGGCTCTGGGCGGGTGGTGGCCAATTGGGCAATGCTTGTTCCTCTTTTTCCTTTTTGCCATGATTCAAGCTTTCACAAGGGAAAAGAATTTTTCAAACAAAAATCAGAGCTCATCCGGTTCAATCCTCAAAACTCTCGAAGAGAGAAATGGGACTAATTCAGATGAACAATGATTTTCTTGGTCAAATCTTGTATGACTCAGGAAAAAATAAAAGACATCAAAATGTCTAAAACTGTCTCCTTTTGGTCCAAATCTTCATAAAGACATGAAAATGTCTAAAACTGTCTTCTTTGCCAGATATCCTTTCCCCACCAGGCCAGGTGGGTTTTGGCTTTTTGTTAAATGGCGTGCAAAATCATATTGTTCTGAAGTGTTGCATAATTTTTTACTGTCAGTTCAAGCCCACTGCCCGTAACCGGCCTCCGCCCCACCGTGATCCAGCCTTGGATTCTAGTTCCTCTTTTCTAGAAAACTAAACCATCTGAATACATAACAAAAATACAAGAAACTCACATCTGACTGAAATACCAAAATTCCATCATTGCTTTTTGACAGAACAATCAGAATTACACACTAGTTTCACACAAAACTATCAATGCCTTAAAATCAGAACATAAATCTTTATATTTTGAATACTTTACTTTGACTAAACATGGATTATCATTAGACATTGATCAAACAATTATCAGTCAACTCTTTACTTTTGTGCTTAAACATCATTTTTGTTACTTCCTCAGTATAGTGTGTGTCTCTTCTTTGTGTGGCAGGTACATACGAACCTTTGCATTCCTCATTTTAGGGATGTGTGTTTACTTCCTCTTGTGTGATTCTGTACTTTCCACTCTGTTAGATGTAAATTCAGTTTCCCCCATCCTTTCAATACAACCATTTCACTTTTTATTTAACACATTCACTAATGATTATGTCAAACAAAACACACATAAATCATTTTATTATTATCTTTACTTATTAAAAGCTTAACTTTTCTAAGCATTCTGCCACAGCATTTTAATAATAATTTCTTTGACCTTTCCAACCTCCCCTGGAACTTCCTTTTTCTCCTCTGCCTTCTCTGTATCTCGGTGCTCTTCGAGGCCCGTATTCACAGCCTCGCTGACAATCTATTATGTTGAATTATTTTGTAAACATTACAAACCCTCTGCGTGACGGTCCCTCCTTCGCTGCTCTTCCTGAGGTTTCTTCCATTTTTTCCTGTTAAAGGTTTTTGGGGAGTTTCTCCTCATCCTATTCAAAGGTCTAAGGACAGAGGTTGTTGCATTCTTTACAGATTGCAAAGTCTCTTGAGCCAGATTTGTGATATTGGGCTATGATTTTATTTAACTTGAATTTAGTCCCTTTTTGTGACTTTTAAAGTCTAGCACAGGAAGGTCACCACCAGTGGTTTTATCTATTTCCCAGTACAACATGGCTCTTCATCCTTAATAAAGTTTTTATGGCACAGATTAAGAGAATGAAAAGAAGAAGAAAAGAAGTGAGGGAGCAAGAGACCAAGAAAAGAGAATAAGACAAACACTGATGAGCAATTTGATTGGCATGACTCATGGGACGTACCAAATGAAGGAGGGCGCGGGGGACAGGAGGAGATCTGATTAGCTGGGCAGGGTGAAAATAATGGAGTGCACCACAACTAATTCAAGACAGTGCGATGAGAGATTGAAAAATCACCCAAGCCTCACACTCCTCATTGAAGTTTTTTTTTTAGTTTTTATTGAAATGCAAGTGTATGTCTCCTTGCCTCTGCACTTCTCTTTGTTTTTACAGTAAACAGACTCTCTCTCACACACACACACACACACACACACACACACACACACACAGAAATTACTTCATGAAACACACATATCTGGCATTAAAACACACGCTGTTTTCATTCCTTGTGGGGACTTTACATTGACTTACATTCATTTCCTATAGACTTATCCTAACCTTAACCATAACCACTACTTGCCTAACAATAACCCTGACCCTAATTTTAAACCATGTTGCCACCCTAAAATTCAATTACTTACAGGGTGAGGACCAGCCTCTGGTCCCTACAAGGAAGGCCAAGTCCCCACAATGTCAGTGTGTTAACACGTTTCGGTCCCCATAATGTAAGTAATACCAAGGGCACAAACATGCTCTGACAGAGATTTACACACCAAGGGCTTATTTTTCTCAGAGTGGAGTATGTTTTCACTTCCATCGTCAGTCTTTGATACTGAGCCATTTTGCACATGCTCAAGGGTATGTACTGAAGATGTGGAGGAAAAGTAGAGAAACACACACCACAAAAGCAAACATGCTCTAATGTACATCCACTGATTGTGATTGGCCTGGATGGTTTGGGTGTTAAGGCAGCGGTGCAATACTCTCTAGCGCAGTGTCAGAGCTGAGCTTGGCTGCGGTGACTATTGATGTGGCTAGCACAGACAGGGCCACCTTGAGGTCACAGCTGGCTTCAACTTCAGTTAAGTGCAACCTAAACTGGCCAGAGTACAACTAACACATGAGGAGTGATGAGATTCAGCAGTGCCTGCATGCTGGTTTTAGCTGATGACTGTGGACTGATGTGTCTTAATACTGTATCTTTTGGAAATATCTTTTACAACAGTTGAGTTACTTACATAAATAGAATGTACAGGTGCATCTCAATAAATCAGAATATCGTGGAAAAGTCCATTTATTTCAGTAATTCAACTCAAATAGTGAAACTTGTGTATTATATAAATTCAGTACACACAGACTGAAGTAGTTTAAGCTGTTGGGT